>NC_030417.2:39899502-39909502 GCF_001660625.3 Ictalurus punctatus
AGGGTTTTGTAAAATGTAAAACGAGGAAAGATTTATTCTGATCTGATTTTAAATCACAGATAACAGGCTGCGTTTTTCCTGCTGTAGTTTTCAGCTACAGTAAATAATGCATGTGTTTCAGTTGGAATATCACTTTATACGAGGACTAGAAGGCTAATAGTTTAAAATCCCTCTCCCTGCCAGAAATGACTCATTTGGGTGTAGTGAAAGATTTCTCAGAGAACTCTCAGCCAAACCCAAATACATCATGTGCAGTATATTTCCTTCCCTGTACAGGATTTCACACGCTGCTGAGTGCGCAAATAAAACAGCACTTATATACATCTTTACCTTCTGCTTATAGACTTTCAGGCTTTACTTCCCAAAGGTACGAACCCTGAAGTGTAAGAGTGTCCCTCCGTGAGCAGCTCTACACGTTAACTAAAGCCTGCTGAGTCTCAGTCTTCTAACTGCAGGAACAAAGGAAATGTAGAGACACAAAAATCTGCACAAATGAAAGGACAGTATTTTGTTAATCCGGGTTATGAAGCAGAACTCGAGCAAAAAATAATCCAGAAGTCACTTACACTAGTATCAAAATCTGTGCATTAAATGATCTATTTTTATACACAATAGAGTGAATGTTTGTTAATTATTATTATTATTATTATTATTACTAATATTATTATTATTATTATCACAACGGTGTTTGTAGTTCTGATATTACAGAAATATATCAATTAATATTTATTTACTTAGCATCCCCTGATAGCGATTTTAATAAATTGTTCCACTGGTCTGATAAAAATAAATGAAAATATAAGTATTAAACACACTGTTTGTGTGTGTGTGTGTGTGTGGGTGTGGGTGTGTTACAGTATGTACCACTTACATAATGGCAAACATCAGCAAAACAGATTAGTTCCTGTTTCACTTACGTTATAGCTGCTATAAACACTCATTCCCTCACCATCCCTCTCCTTATTCTCTTTATTCTCTCTCTATTCTCTATTTATTCTCTCTTTATTCTCTCTCTTTATCCTCACTCTTTATTCTCTCTTTATTCTCTATTTATTATCTCTCTATTTATTCTCTCTCTATTTATTCTCTCTCTTTATCCTCACTCTTTATTCTCTCTTTATTCTTGCTCTCTCTATTCTCTCTCTTCAAGTCAATAAGACAAAAAAAAAAAGAAATCCAAGAAACCATAAAGGAGTGTAAACTCTGTGATGAAGATGTGGGAAAGCATTAACTTACAGCGTTACCTCTGACTGTTATACAGCGCTGACACTGGAGACTCCTTCCACACACGTTACATAAATAAACGTCTCCGTATTTACGAAAACTTCACCATATCGTAATATGTTTTTTTAAAAATCCGTTTATTATCAGTAGAGTGTCCCTGTGAACGAGCTGTTCCTATGGAAACGATAACATATCAGAACAAGTGCGTTTATTATAAATAAAGCTGCGATGTGGAGCGACGCTGCTGTTCTAGAGAATTAATCAACACCTTCTGACCAATCACAGTCCAGAACTCAGCAGCGCCGCAGCATAACAGTATTTAATGCAGGTCTTTAATCCTGAATCTTTATGTGTTCTCCGGGATGCTGTAATAAACAGTAATGTGTATCATGATCAGAGTGACTCAGGATTCATTTATATAATGTTGTTAATTTGGTCGTTGTAATACTGTAAGAATTGATGTAATATCCTGTTTTAACCTACCGCAGTCTTGCCATGAAAATAGCCGTTGATGCTGACATGGCATTAAAAGAACAATAAATAAATCAATGATGTGTTTGTGTTGCTTTAACAGTGAACTATAGCAGTTTGTAGGTTTATAAAACCGTGTGAATGACACTTTTAATAAAAAAAGCACGATGTGAGAAACAGAAATGTAAAATATGTTTTCTTTATTGAACACCGTGTCTCGGTACAAGCCGCAGCGCTAAAACAGCAAATCAACCTGAAAATATCCGTTTATAAATATAACATTAATCAATAATCCAATAAATAATAAAGTCACACACAGGCTGTATCTTCACTCGTATTTACACTTTCAGTGCAGCTGAACCACAATTTTATGATTTATGACAAAGCAGTGGATTAAAATAAAATACCTGCATGCAGTCTGGTGGAATCACAATCACACACTTAACACACACACACACACACACACACACACACACACACACGCTTCTCTTCAGCCTCGGATGCTTTGCTAGCGGATCTCAGTGAAGTCTTTTGTCTCTGTGTGTTTCTTGGAGCGCTCCTTCGGCGCGGGTTTGTGTTCAGCACCTGTACGGCAGGGCGGCGTGGCCCACCTTGATGTGAGGTCCGAGGAGAACCCCGAGCAGCATGCGCTCACCCCAGCCCAGCAGTCTGTTGATGGTGAGGTGGATGGGTGACACTGGACTCTGGTCTCCATCCATCACCTCCAGGGCCTCCACCGCACAGCCTGAGAGCTCTCTTCCTGTCGCTTCCTTCTGGCGAGGAGTGGAACTGCACACGCTCTGTGTGTGTGACTGCACCGTCCTCCTGCCTCGCTCCCTTCTCTGCAGCCCTGACTTCACCCTCGCTTGCTCTTCTTTCGCCCTGTGAACAGCAGGAGAGCCATTCTTCTCCTCGCTCCTTCTTTTCTGCGTCCTGCTGCATCTCATTGATGTCCCTCTGCTCATCAAATGGTTTGCTTCCTTCTCCGGGCCTCCTGCCTCCACCTTGTGGGCAGTGGGAGAACTGCAGGACTGGTTCTGACTCGAGTCTGGGAGAGTTGCCCTCTGCTGGTCAGTGTGTGTAGCTGCAGCAGGACCGAGCGGTGTCAGAGACAGACTGAGGCTTTTCCGCTTCTCTGAGAGCGATGGGATGTGAAGGTGTGTGGGTTTCTGTGCCGTGGGAGTGTGTGTGTGAGAGTGTGTTTCCAGCTGAGTGCCGGCTCGTCTCTGCACCTCCACACGCTCCACGCTGAGAGTCAGAGTTCTGAGCTTGTCTGAGAGAGATAAAGTAAACTCGGGCTGGATCACGTCGCTGGAACGCCGGATGTTCTCGGCTCTGGTGTCGGCACCATGTCCGTTAATGACATCATAACTGTCCTGTTTTAAAAGACCTGTAGATGAGCTGCTATTGGTCAACTGTGTGCATGTGTTGGGCGATATGATAGGCTGATGGGTGTGTGGGGTAGCGTCGCCGCTCTTCAGAGGAAGTGTGTGCTGAAACAGCTGGAGCTGACCCAGGAAGTTAAAGTTGGGGGAGATTGTGGGTCTGCGCTCTTTCACAAACCTGCACCAATGAAAACGTGTCTGAGTTAGATCACACTTTATTCATTTCTGCTTTTAGTTGAGTTTCTGTGTTAAAGTATTCTCACAGAGCTCTTCTTCTCTTCCTAACAGTCTCAATTTCCCCACATTTTGAACTACAAATCACATTAGAAGGAGATGCGGAACTGAAAGCGAAACTTCCGCGCTACCTGTAAGCGTGATCTAGATCCATTCCCAGGCTGTACATGACGTAAGCCACAGCGAGAGCCGGAGAGCGGGAGATTCCTGCAGCGCAGTGGACGATGATCGAGCAGCCGAGAGACATGGCGCCGTCTGGAAAACACACACACATACACACACAGACGGCGCCTTCAGAAGTGCACTTAACAAATACAGCACGGACGGCAGAGACGCTGAGGCAGCAGGACGCAATGCTCTCAATCACAGCACACACTCACACACTCACTACAAATGTTAAGCACACTGAGTTCCTGCTAAATAAATGATGTCATGCAGCTGCAGTGCATCGTGGGATTGTTTTTGCTCACCGATGAAGCGCAGGGCCTGAGGGATCCACGGCAGCAGGTCGTCCCTCAGAGAGTCGTCTATGGGGATGCGCAAGTACTGAGACTGGGGAAGGAATGAGGGCTGAGGGCAGCAGCGGCTCACGCTCAGCACATACGAAATCCCCTGAGCAGACAGACAGTCCTGTGTGGTTCAGAGCAGGACGACAGGAAAGAGTGAGAAAAAAAACCTCACAGTGATCTGAACAGGATGGACTCGTTTATTCCGAAACCCAAATCATGAGGAACAAACGGAATTTCCATCAGACGTGTTTATGCAAATAGACATCATGCTGAGAGAAACTCTCTCTCTCTCTCTCTCTCTCTCTCTCACACACACACACACACACACACGGACGGATTGATGCCAATGATGATGATGATCATAATAATAATAATAAAGACACAGAATATACAATAGTAAAATCACATGATGTATATAGTTATAGTTAAATACAGATCCTACAGGTCTTCATCATTTCTATAAATAATCAATAAATATATATTATTACTGATGCATTGGCATATACTGTATACAGTACATTTTTATGTGCTTTTAAGTGCACAGCTGCAGCTCCAATATCTGAGTTAACGAACTGAAGCGAGAGAGGGAGAGAGAGAGAGAGAACATGTAAGACACTGACCTGTGTGACGTCACTCTCTGCTCCCAGGTAAAGCTGTGGCAGGATGCGGGAGAGCGGCACTCGCTCCGACTGGAACACCATCATCTACACCCAGAGAGAAAGAGAGAGAGAGAGAGAGAGAGAGAGAGAGAGAGAGAGAGAGAGCTCCATCAGTGCATCATACACCCCAGCAGGGTTCACATGTAAAATAGAGATATTACCGCTGCACAGCTGATATGTCTGCCACTACATACATCACCGATATATTTATGTTTATATTGTTTGCATTCACATTTTTCCTGTGTTTATATTTACTTACTGCAGTGATACTGTGGTGTTATTATTTGTGTGCAGCATGCAGAAGTGTATGCAACCTACTGCAGAGTCGCAGCACTCATAACAACAGTGCACACTAACAACAACAATTAATAATAATAATAATAATAATAATAATAATAACAATAATAATAATAATAATAATGCAGTAAAAATGAAAATGCAAAGAATATAAAAATTCTTGTGCACTCTACTGCAGCATTAATAACACTAGCACGCACGCACACACACACACACACACACACACACACTGAGAGAAACAGTACTGTACTCACCAAAGATGTGCAGTAAAAAGCTGCTGCTGCTGCTGCTGCTGTTGATGATGGAACTCTACTCGGAGTGTTTTTCAGAATAAAATGTTGAGTCCAGTGCAGTAATAATGTAGAAGAGATGAGTGACGCGGATTTATCCGGACACAGCGCGTGATAAGGTGTAATAATGAAGCTCGCGCTCGGTCTCGCGCTCGCGGTGTTGTGTTGTGTTGTGGTGAGTCGCTGCTGTAGTCGGGGTCTAATACCTGCTCGAGGCACAGCAGAAAAAAACATGACGTAATCCCTATTCCTCGCGCTAAGAATAGCACAATGCGGAGTGATGTCATCTTCAGCCAATCAGCTGCGAGGTCTGCTCACGGGCACGCGCGCGCGCGCACTCTGGTTTCCTCCGCCTCGGCATTTTTCCCCTATGGAGCGAGAATTGGTCGGAATTCTCTGCGCATGCGCAGTTACACCCAAAGCCGAAGTGGGAAGTGTTATAAAGTGAGAATAATTAAGTGACATTAGAGGGAATTCGGGGTTTGTTTGTTTTTTGGTAGTAAATGATTTATTCCAGTCTGAAATGTCTTCAAGTAGAAATTATTTTTAATCGATAAAATCCGTCGACTGCATTTTTTTAAATTAACCTACAAATATAACTATTATTTCTCTGACATGTGCACATTCTGAAGGAAAAAACCTGAATATAAATGTCGTGATGGAAGTCAAACTAGTTACTGATACTTAGAGTTGTGTCTAGTGGGAATTCCGACTCGTATCAGTGAGTCAGATTGGATCAGCTCTCCAATAAGAGTCGACTCTTTCGGCTCATAAGCGACTCACACTAGCAAGGCATGCCGGATCTACAGGTGCAGCTCAAAACATTAGAAAATGGTGGAAAAGTTCATTTCCCCCGTAATTTAATTCAAAAAGTATGACCTTCATATATTCTAGATTCATTACACATTAATGTCAACGATAACGGTTTACAGCTTACAGAAATCAAAAGTCCAGTATCTCAAAATATTAGAATAAAGAATTTATAATACAGAAATGTGGACCTGATGAAAAGTATGTTAATTCATGCGCTGATACTCGGTCGGGGTTTTAATCCTTGTGCAGGAATTACTGCATCAGTGCGGCGTGGCATGGAGGCGATCAGACTGTGGCACTGCTGAGGTGTTCTGGAAGCCCAGATTGCTTTGATAGCGGTCTTCAGCTCGTCTGTATTGTTGGGTCTGGTGTCTCTCGTAGATTCTCTATGGGGTTCAAGTCAGACGAGTCGGCTGGACAATCAAGCACAGTAACACCACGGTCACAAACCAGTTTCTAGAAGTTTTGGAACTGTGATAAAGATAATGAGTCTTTATTTGTCACAAAAAACATTACAGCACAGTGAAATTCTTTTCTTCCGCACACCCCAGCATATTAGGAGGTTGGGGTCAGAGCGCAGGGTCAGCCATGATACAGCGCCCCCTGGAGCAGAGAGGGTTAAAGGCCTTGCTCAAGGGCCCAACAGTGGCAGCTTGGCAGTGCTGGGGCTTGAACCCCCGACCTTCTGATCAGTAACCCAGAGTCTTAAAAATCAAGTCATCACTGCCTCACCTGTAGGCAGGTGCCGAGTCCTGCTGGAAAAGGAAATCAGCATCTCCATAAAGCTCATCAGAAAAAGCTCATCTAAAATCTCCTGTTGGACGCTGCATTGACTCTCGACTTGAGAAAACACAGTGGACCAACAACAGCAGATGACATGACACCCCAAATCATCACTGACTGTGGAAACTTCACACTGGACTTCAAGCAGCTCGGATTCTGATCCTCTCCACTCTTCCTCCAGACTCTGGAACCTTGATTTCCAAATGAAATGCAACGTTTACTTTCATGTTCCCCGTGATTGTGGTGGTGTACTGAACCACACTGAGAGATTAAAGGCTCAGGAAACCATCACAGGTATTTCGATTTAATTCGTTGATTAGAGTCTTCTCAGGTCGACATTTCTGTATTATAAATTATTTATTCTAATATTTTGAGATACGGGGTTTTTGACTTCCGTGAGCCGTAAACCGTAATCATCGAGATTAAAACAAAAAAAGGCTTGAAATATTTCACTTCATGTGTAATGAAGTATATGAAAGTTCCACTTTTTGATTAATTTACAAGAAAAAAATTACTTCTCCACGATATTCTAATTTTTTTTAAGATACACGTTCACATAAAAGATCCGGCTCAATGAACCGACTCGTTCGTAATCGACACACCACTAGAGTACTGAGGTAAATTAGCCTGTATCGTAACTAGTCGGCTAAATTGTAACTAATATGGCTAGATGCTCCTTGAACACATTATAATTACGTAACAATGATACAAATAATCCACGAATGTAAAGATAACATTAGAGAACACACCATGACACACGTTTGGGAAAATAACAGTAGCGCTGCTGACAGAAATGAAGAGAGTTCCTCTAAAGCCTTCGTGTTTCAACATTTCTTTCTCTTTTTGAACATTGTGTGATTAGCGAGGTTGTATTCACCTGCTAATGTTCTGCTGACCGTGTATTCTCCCCAGCTAACCAGACAGTCCGTTTCCTTGGTAACGTCCGTATCATGCGCAAGTATCGCGAGATTTGACAGCGTTTGACTTCGCCAGCAGAATCAGTTTAAAAATAAAAACACATCCAGGATCCTGCTTCGAGACAGAACAGGACGCGATGTTTCTCTGAAGCCACGTAATAATGATAATAATAATAATAATAATAATAATGATAATAATCATCATAATAATATCATGTTCAGTGGTGTAGTGAAGTCTGCGTGGCGGTGTGTACGCGCCCCCTGGCGGTAACAGTGCGGACACGTCACGGGTTTTCCACATCAGAGCCTCTCAGACTGGTTTATTACTTCCTGTTGAGATTTTTTTTTTCTTCAAAGTTATTTCCAGTTGGATTTTTTTTCCCCATCCTTGAAAGCCCTGACGATGCAGGAAGTGACGTCACGGCGTCTACAGTTAAAGACCGTGCGGAGTGTAATGGCAGGTTTTAATTCTAACTCTGTAGATATTAGTATACATACAGAACAGTTTTAATATTTTCACTATGAGAGAAGCAACATGCTGAGAGGACTTCAGTACTTCAACAAACTGCAGAAATAATACACTATACACATCTACATCACACAGGTATCGCTTGGCTCAGTAACATCATTGGTCCCGTAAACTAGTCACGATATCATTCACAATTATAATATTCTACAAATCAAACCGGAAGTGTGTTATCATCCAAAAGGTGTGTGGTGATGATGCCAAACTGGAAGCTATAAACTTTCATTACTTTTATAACTCTAGTGCATAAATGATTAAAGAAAACATTAAACACAGAACATCTCCTGTCTGATCCACTAGTTCAGGGGCAAACAGACTGTTTACCTTCCTTTATTTACTTACATTAACACTTATGTTATTGTTCCACATATGTAGCAGATGTGCATTAAAGAGAAGCTGTCTTCATGTGCACATCGCCACCTTCATCAGGACAGACAGGCAGGCAGACAGACAAGAGGAGGCGCTGATGGAGTATATGGCATAGTTTACTTTCACATTATTCAGTACAGAGTAAATTTCATCTAACACAGGTATCTGACAGGTTCAACACCGATAGACTGGGGCTGCATTAGCTAGCGGATACTGCAAAGACACACACCCGCACACACACACACACACCATGACAATGATTCTACACTACAATGACAAAGTCCCATCGTGGCAGCGGTGCAGTGAGGGGAAACAGTGACTTCATTTAACTAATGACATAAATGTCTCATAAATCTCCAATAAATTCCCTCTCTCTCTCTCTCTCTCTCTCTCACACACACACACACACACACACACACACACACGTCACTGTGCTGTTCCTGTATGTGTGACTGACAGCTGGAAGCTGCTTTTATCCTGTAGGTCTGTCACACATTTCACTCTAATCTCTCTCTCCTCTCTCTTGATGTGTGTGTGTGTGTGTGTGTGTGTGATTTAAACAGAGCTTGTTCAGAGGGGGGAGTTTGTGGTAGTTGTGTGTCTCTGATGGCGTAGGGATACCGCAAACCCTTCAGGAAAGGGTAAAGGAACTGGAACTTCTTTTTACTGAGTTACTGCAGCATGTGAAAGTTAAGGTTTAAAGATTAAAAGCCCATGAGAACAGATTGGGGAAGATTCTCACAGGCATCTGTGTCACCCAAACACCGCCACTGTTCCTGTGGAGCGGCTGCAGGTTCGAGTTTCACTGTTTAGAGTCGCGCAATCTGAACCTTTACTGAGGCCAACAGCTGCATTTACATTTCCGTTATTACTGAATTTGGAGTAAACGGGATTTCTGCTCTTATCAGTGCAGTCAGAATACAGACTCAGTTCTGATCTGTAATCTCACACACACACACACACACACACACACAGGAGTTAATGTTGTGGTGTACTCGGAGTATTTGTGTTCTAAACGTTAGTGTTGAGAGATAAGTGCTGTTACAGTAACGCAGCTGAAGCGGATCATCTGCGTGGACGTCAGTGTGTATCAGCACTGACATTAAACAGTTCTCCCTGCTCCTGTAATGTTTATCTCCTGGTCCTGTACGGTCCTACACCCCCACGCCTGCGTACGCGACACACTACACATTTAATCGAATGCCTGAAAACGATTCCTTCCACAACACAACTATCAAAACTAAGAAAAAGAGACAGAAACACAACCAAAGAGCAGCCGTCGTTTTTACATTTATATTTTAAACAGGGAATGACTTCATTAACCACGGTTATAATCGAGTGAGAAGTGTGCTAGATCAGGGACGGGTCTACAGACGCCTCGGTTCTCTCCACGCCTGTACAGTGCACTGGCCTGCACTCGGTTTCGTGGAACCTCGGGGTCACGGTAACGACACGACACACTCAGAACCCCACACACGTCCCACTGAGTGCCATCGGCTCTGGAGAGAGCGAGAGAGGGAGGA
>NC_030417.2:39919502-39989502 GCF_001660625.3 Ictalurus punctatus
TTAATAAGAAACTTCTGACAGAAAGGCTCCAGCAAGGTTTCCATCCTCTGTAATAAACACACCTGATAAACACGCGTAATAAACACGTGCTGCTGGGAGAAAGAAGAGGCAGAAATGTAGTAGTTTTCCTGTTAAACACATTTACTGCACTGACGAGTTACACAAATCAATCACGTCAATATTTGTAACAATTTACAAAACTCTGACATTTTTTAATAAAAAAGCCCTGGGATGGAAACCTGCCTACAGCCGGGTGAAGTGTGTGTGCATATGGACACGTTAGCCAACCACCGGCCTCTTACTCCGAGTCACCAGGACCCTCAGCCAATAAGGAGTCAGAGCTCTCAGTGGGAGGTTCCAGATCTCTGCCATTGTCCGATGACAAAGGAGGATACGAGGATACACACACACACACACACACACACACACACACACACACACACACACACACACACACACACACACACACACACACACACACACACAGAGAGAAAGGGACACAGGAAAGGGAGGGAAAGAGAGAAAAGAGAGAAAGCAAGAGAAAAAGACAGTCACATATACAGTAAGGTAAACCAGAACAGATCTCTCTCACACACACACACAGACACACACACACAGAGACACACACACACACACACACAGAGAGAAGTGAAAGTACAGAAGAGCAGAAAGTCTGACGAGACACTACAACTTCTCACAATCACTGTGGAACAATCTGTTCTGAATTTGTCTTGAAGTTTATTAGAAACGTTCATGCTTACCTGAGGAAGCCATCATCACTGACCGCAGCGGCTGGAGCAGCAGGCCCCGCCTCCGAGAACACATCCACCAATAGGCTACCAGAACTGGGCGGGGCCGCACTGACCGGGGCGGAGGAGCGGAGACCGAGGAGATCGGCTGAAGGAGAGGGAGTGGACTGAGAGAGAGAGAGAGAGAGAGAGAGAGAGAGAGAGAGAGAGAAACAGGAGGTCACATGACTTAGTAAAAGTTGTGTGTAAACGTTTTCACAGAAACAAAGGTTTATAAAAGTTTTGTTTGATGTTCTTCGTATTCATGTGTCCACACTGATAAATGCCAACAGTCTATAAATGACAAAAGGCACGTTCACAGCACTCTTACATTTAGCCACGTCCATAAAACTCCATAAAAGTGCCTCTAAACTCTAAACTCTAGTAATGCAGCTCAGCCACTGCTGTGCACCAGCTACCACAGACACACACTAACTCCTCCTCCTCCTCCATTACTTAGCGAAATAATATCCTAGCAAAGATTCTGGAATTTTTCAAGTCTTTCAATTAATCGAACCGGATTTCCACAAACACCACGTTTCCCTTGTAAACGCCCCTACGTACACGTTTTACGTGTCCAATTCCTCTCACACGCAGATCGGTAAAGGAGTTCAGTATTCGTTTCTGATTCTCATTAAATATTCAGTCCTGCTTATTATTTCAGAACATTTCAGGTTTCAGTAGATTACAGTCAAATGTTTCAGTTTGTGAATATTCAGCTTAGATTGGATTAAAATGATGTGTGATGCTAAATAAAATACAACAAATGAGACATCGTTGCATGCTGGATGGGGGGGGGGGGGGGCAGTGTTTCCACGGTAACCGAGAGCAAAGCCGAGTGAGCGACGCATTATAATTTTGGGCGAGACGCACTGTGTGAACGGAGGGTCAGCACTTAATATGGAGAAATCGGAGCAACTTTCCACAGTGTAGAGTGCACGGTGTGTGTGTGTGTGTGTGTGTGTGTGTGTGTGTGTGTGTGTGTGTGAGAGAGATAAAGATGGGACAATGAGAAGGGTCTTCCCTTTTGAGTTGATTTTTAATGCTGACTCATTTCCCACTGAAGTGCAAACACAGCAGCACTGTTCCTGAGTGTGTGTGTGTTTCTGCTGAGTGATCGATCCTACACCAGGACACTGTGTGTAAAGGTGTGTGTGTGTGTGTGTGTGCGGGTCTCACTGCGTTGGACGTTGCAATGGCAGAGCCGTCTCCGGACCGCTCTCCTCCTCCTCCTCCATTCAGCTCTCCACCCTCTCTCTTCCCGTCCTCCAGCTCGGCACCGGACACAGCACCCGGACCCTTCTTCTTCTTCAGCTTGGCCAAGATGGAGGACTCTCTCTCAGGGAACGGGGGCATCTCCTCCAGCACTGTGGCCTACACACACACACACACACACACACACACACACACACACACACACACTATTAACTTATCATTATTTGGAAGTTCTGTGGTGAATTTATTATCGACTTAAAAAAAAAAAAGATTTCTTTTTCCAGTCATGTGATTTGTGGTGGGCGGGGCTACATTGGAAGCAGGTAATGTCAGGTAATTTGATGTACAGAATCAGAATTACACACTGTGGGTCAAAAGTTTGTGGACACTTGACAAATGTTTCATGATGTTAAAACCCTTTTGATCTGAAGGTGTGGGATTAAACGTGTGAAATCGGTGTCGCAGACAAAAATATAATCGAGCAATAACATTCATTTCCTTCATTAGATAACGAACAATTTATTTACAAAAAAGTATTATATTAGACGGACGACTCGGAATATTCTGAAAAGCAGGAGATAAGTGTGCAGGGTTAGGGTGGGAACTCCTTTAATACTCTAAAAATCAGCAGAGAAATTCCTCAAGAAATCGGGGGAGAAAACGCCAAGAACACATGTCTGGAAATTCTCTGAGAAAAGGGCGTCGACTCTGAAAATGCTCAAATATTAAATTATTTTGAATTATTAATTTTTTATCACAACACAATTCCCAGAGATCCATTTGTGTTACTCCGGAGATTTGCTGACTATTGTTATTCTAAAATGTGTGTGTTTGTGGGGGGGGCAAATAAATAAAGAATGACTGTGTCTAAACTATATACTGTATGCGTAGTGAAGTGACTCCATTCTCATTAAAAACACACACACACACACACACACACACACACACACACACACACACACACACACACACAGACCACCCCCTGAGGTGTTATTTATTTAGCTGAGGCACAGAGCAGCAGGTGAGTGAGGTGAACCTGAGTGGTGTAGGATTTCTCACCAGGACGTCGGTGCTGGCGATGGAGGAGAGTTTGAGATACTCCACGGCTCTCTGCTGAAGCTCCACGTCACTGTTCCTGATCTGACTGTCACAGCGCAGAACCTCCTGGATGGTGCTCTTCGTCTCGGGGAACAGATTAATGAACTTTATGTAGGCGGAGAGGAGCAGAGCGCGAGTAGGAACTGAACACAGGTGGAACTTGGAGTGGAGCAGGTTAAACTGAACCAATGGACTGGTGGGGGGGGGGGGGGGGTTTGGGAGAGAGGGGGAGAGAGAGAGAGAGAGAGAGAAATATTACAGACACACAGCTGTGTTAAAGCAGTCCTTGTGCTAAACAGAGGACAGGTGAAGAGCTCACCTGGAACGAGGATCGCCAGCAATAAGGTTCCCGAACTCTCCGAGGATGTAACCCCCGACCTTCACCATGTTCTCATGACACGCCGGAGCCTGTAGGGCCTAGGGTCAAAGGTCAGAGGTCAAGTGAGCAACCACTAAGTACATCCTCATCTAGCTTATGTGAAAAATAACTGTGTGTGTGTACCTCAAAGACGGTCTTGGCGGCGTAGCCCTGCACGTCGTCACGGTTGATGACGATCTGGATGACGCGGTACCACACCTCTTCGCTCACGTAGTCGCCGGCGATGCGGATCAGGTTGAGGATGGTGTCCACGTACCAGGAGTAGTCCACTGCGTACTTCTCAGCCAGGATGGCCACCTTCAGCACCATCTCCTCACGGATGGAGTAGTCTGCCGTCTCCAGGTAACTCAGCATCTCAGCCACGATCTGCTTAGCGTTACTGCGGTCACACATGGCGTAGAGCAGATCAGCTGCCCTCTGACGCACACTCACATCACGCTCCGTCTGGGGGGGGGGGGGTTATAGATCAGTGTATTATTTAAAGCCAGAACAAAAAAATCCGTATTATTCTGCATGTAGTGGACCACATTAGACTCTGGGTTTCGTACTCTCTGTGTGTGTGTGTGTGTGTGTGTGTGTGCGCGTGCATACTGACCTTGAGGGCGTTGATGACGGTCTCAATGTGTGTTTTCACGGCCTCGTGGGAGAACTCTGAGCTGGCAAGTGTGCACATGCTCTCTAGGGCCAGGTAACGCAGGTTAGTCTCTCTGTGCTGCAGGAACTGACCCAGCTGATTACACGCCCGCACCAGCAGGTTCGGCTCACTGTCACACACACGTACACACACACACACACACACACACACACACACACACACACACAAAGAGAAGCTGGTGAGGGTGCGACTGCTTCAAATGAAAACAAGAACATGTCCGTCGATGTTCCATAACATTAACTGTAACTATAAACAGTAAAAAACTAACTCTGTACAGAGTAGGTGAGACACGGAGGAGGGCGTGGCACAGGAGCGGTACTCACCTGTCGTAGTGAATGATGAGCGCGATAGCTTCGAACAGGATGGCGTTCTTGGCGTTGGAGTGCTGCACCTTCTTGGACTTGGGAGGTTCCTGGGCTTTGTTGAGAATGGTCTCCAGACACTCCACCAGGCGGCCTTTAACAGCGCCATCCTCAGGAGGAGGGTAGCACTGCAGGAGACGCAGCAGCTTACAGGACAGCCAGGGAGCAGGGACGAAGTAATACGTGTAGTCCTGCAGGTCGGTGGACGCCGAGGACACGATCTGATCCGTAGAGAGACGCGTTTAATAAGACATGCAGAAGTGCCAGAGACAGAGTGTGTGGGTGTGTGTGTGCAGAAAAGAGACATACCCTGCTGAGACGGGACACGGCCAGGGACACACACGTCTTAAACTCGTCTGGGTTTTTCTGGCTGAGGCAGGTGATGAGGGAGATGGCTGCAGTGACCACGCCCTGGAAACAGAGAGACAGGGATACGTATATAAAGAGCAGAGTTCAGCTGGAGTTCTGCATTACTGATCCCACACAGGAGTGATACCGGTTCCAGAGATAAAACAAACTGCTTTACAATTATAAACGTAGGTTATACAAACAAACAGACGAACTGACCTTTAATAACGAACGAGTGGAATAAACAAACATTCAGACGCTGCCGCTGATGTCACTCACAAGCTGCTGTTCATCTCGTCTAATTTTGCACATTTGGAAAGGTAAACAAATGCAAATACCCCCTCCCCCTGAGCCAGCGATACAAACATTACACCTGTACGTCACCTCGCACAGCTCAACTGCTGCAGCATTAAAGGTACAGTAGGCCATTTGTTCCATTCCTTATTTGCATAAATAATCCGTAGAATATGATAAACAACAGCTTAAGCTGTGGTCTTCGAAAAACAGCATACCAAGTATTGAGAAACCCGTTCGCTCTAGACGCCAAGATCCTGGGGGCGGAGTTATTTATTTTTAACGCCATGTCAGTAACCAGGCTATTCACACAGCAAACTAAAGGTTCATCAATTAAATATTAACATTATTACATAAAACACTTCAAATTTATACAACATAAAAAACTGCTAAATCTGTTCAGAACTTAAAAAAAAAATCAATTAAACAAGTCTCTGAATAACAGCATCGTCTGGAAAAAGTTCCAGAAGTTTTACATTTCAGTAAAAATGTGCTTAATAGGGGTCAATGGGGTTACCTGGGGGCGGAGCTTCAATACGATGGGCAGGAACCAATCAAATGACAAACCTAATCTTCATTTTTATTTATTTATTTAAAACTAATCTTATTCAATACACCTTTAATACTATTTTTCATTTCAGATACAATGTATGATTTATTATGAACATTTCTTGGACGTGACCTGGTGTTAAACTCATTCAGAATAAAAACACAAAGCATCAGTTCATCACTTCAGCTCGGGAAGACTCGGGGGCGTGTCCTCCCTTCATGTCGCCCTGTGTCCGTGTTTAAGCAGTATTTATAGGTGAATAAGGTGTGGATTATGCTGTGTGAGGATGAAGGAGGAACCTGTACAGGACTGCAGCAAGGAGGCTACAGACCTCTACGCTGCACTCCATGGAGAAACC
Source organism: Ictalurus punctatus (assembly GCF_001660625.3). NCBI lineage: Eukaryota > Metazoa > Chordata > Actinopteri > Siluriformes > Ictaluridae > Ictalurus > Ictalurus punctatus. The sequence continues at coordinate 39,925,550 of NC_030417.2, forward strand.
ATGCCATATAAATAATACATCATTACAGTAGTGTAGGGGTGGAGGAGGTGGTGGGGTGGAGGTGCGAGCCAGTTCCCCACTCAGACCCACCATGTGCTGATCGTTCAGTAAATGCACCACTCTGGACGTCCACTCTCCCATCAGCACCAGGTCCGGAGACGTTTTATACAGACGCAGCAGACACAGCGCGGCCGACTGCTTCACACTGTCCATCGTGTCCCTGAAACAAACACACACACACACACACACACACACACACACACACACACACACACACACACACACACATTAACCACACACCCCTTTGAAAACTGGCCTATATCCTACACAGTGTAATATAATTAGTGATTTATACTCCGTATGTATTTGTTATGGTTTTGTCTGATACACTACACCCAAGCTCTCTAAATCATTTACATTACATTTACGGCATTTGACAGACGCCCTTATCCAGAGCGACTTACGTTCATCTCATTTACACAACTTTTGGCAGTTGAAGGTTAAGGGCCTCGCCCCAGGGCTCAACAGTGGTAGCTTGGCAGTGCTGGGGCTTGACCTCCTGACCTTCTGATCAGTAACCCCAGAGCCTTTAACCACCGAGCCTCTACTGCCCCAAAATCAAACTGAACAGTAGCTAAGCTATCTAAATACGCAGAACAGCCATGATGATGAGTGATTACAATGACCTCTACTTCACCAGAGAGGAGTCAGGATGCTCAGGACTCCTTTATTTTTGGAATGACGCCATAAAACCAGAAGAACAGATGTTTATGGGAGCTGGATGAAGATTTACTCACTGCAGAATGAGCTAGAGCTGTGCGATTAATCGAATTTCTATTTCAATTTCAATTATGGCCTTTGATGATTATGAGAACAAAATAATTGAGATAAAACGATTACTGTGCCGTGTTCCATTTCACTATGTTCTCATGTTGTCTTTTTAAACACCGCGCACCATTGTTCTTTACAGCGGTGCGGTTTTGCCCCTCACTAAAAGGCCAAACTCGCTCCCCGCCAGGGCGGGGCATTTTCAGTTCAGCTCAAGCCAAGAACACAGAAAGAGAGCCTTTAATCGACAAGAAAGAGGAAACCGATGTGGAACAAAAAGAAATAAAGTTTGGTATGGTTGGGCTCATTTCCTCTAGCATCATGACAGCTGGTGTAAATACGCTCATTTCCTTTCTAGAGCTGACGCAGAAAACTACAGGCTCATATAAACCGGGAGACAATTTCACTGGGTAAGGAAGTTTAAAGTTCATTTCTGACGATGCAATTCGCTGAAATGAGTCACATGACGTGCTCCGCTCGCTTACAAGAGAGATGTCAATACAGTAGAGAGAGATACAGAAACGCAGAAATTTCATGCAAAAGCATAGAAAAAACGAATGTAAGCAGCGACCCATAGCTTGAATAAGTAAGGAAAGTTCATGTACAGGAGTAGTGAAAATTTACTTTTATATTTAAGTGTAATATATATAAACTTTGTTTTCCGTTGAATTATAAAGGAACTCCACTGTTAAAAATACAATAAGATTTTTCTTTCTTTTTTTTTTTTTTTTTTTTTAAAGTTCAGTAAATGCATGATATTTCCAAGTCAGTGAGTAATTGTGTTTAATAATCGTGATCTCAATACTGACCAGAATAATCATGATTATGAATTCTGCCATAATCAAGCAGCCCTAGAATGAGCCGCTGAAACGCGATAGATAACACAACAGTGTTTAAAGCTCCAGGACAGGTTACCCTACCCTACCCTACCCTACTCTACTCTACCCTACTCTACTCTACTCTACTCTACTCTACTCTACTCTACTCTACTCTACTCTACTCTACTCTACCCCTACTCTACTCTACCCCTACTCTACTCTACTCTACTCTACTCTACCCCTACTCTACTCTACCCCTACTCTACTCTACTCTACCCCTACTCTACTCTACTCTACCCCTACTCTACTCTACTCTACTCTACTCTACTCTACTCTACTCTACTCTACCCCTACTCTACTCTACTCTACTCTACTCTACCCCTACTCTACTCTACTCTACTCTACTCTACCCCTACTCTACCCCTACTCTACCCCTACTCTACTCTACTCTACTCTACTCTACTCTACTCTACCCCTACTCTACCCCTACTCTACTCTACTCTACCCCTACTCTACCCCTACTCTACTCTACTCTACCCCTACTCTACTCTACTCTACCCCACCCCTACTCTACCCCTACTCATTACCATATAAAAACTACACAGATGAAGCTCTCCACTCTGCCGTGTCCACACCTTTGGTAATCTACAGCTATCATTTCTCACTCACAGACTCTCTAATGTTCCCTCCGTTCTTATAATCATTCCTCGTTCCCTCCGTTCTAGCATTTGGGTTCTCTCACCCTGCCACCAGGATGCGTGGGATCTCCCCGGCGAAGGCCTCGGCCATCTCCCTGCTGCCCACGTTGGCGATGCAGTGCAGGGCCAGACACATGAAGGTGGGGTTCCTGCTGGACAGGTCGTTCTTTATGGCGTTGTTGATCAGCCTGATCAGTTCACTGTTACTGTTCACCAACACCGAGATGAACAGATAGCCCTGAGAGAGAGAGAGCGAGAGAACACAAAACATTAAATCATCAAGTATCTCTTTACTAGTGATATCAGGCTGTAAGGGGTAGGAAAATTTACATACTCATAAATCCTGCCATTTTCATGAGGGTGAAGTTCGGCATGTTTCTAGATCATTTTTATAAACTTATGACACATTAAAATCAGTAAAGAATAAAACACAATGGCATCAGGAGGCGAACCATCCCGTAGTTGATTATTTCTCTCTAACAGCATGCCCGAGTGTTTTACTCCTCTTATACAGCGATTTACCAACAATTACAGTTTGAACGAGATGTTACTATAGAAACGCTAACGTATCAGAATGAGTGCATTAATAATGAATAAAGCTGTGATTAGCAGCTGCGCTACAGTCAGAGCTGCAGTTATAGAAAATTAATCAACAGTACTGCGGGATAAACAGGAAGGACTACACACTGCGCTGCACTCCGGTCTACAGGTCATGAAACTGCAGTGTGTTAACCTGGGTAAAGCTTCAGACAGAGCGCGCGTGTGTGTGTGTGTGTGTGTGTGTGTGTGTGTGTGTGTGTGTGTGTGTGAGTGAGAGAGAGAGAGAGAGAGAGAGAGAGAGAGAGAGAGAATCCAGCCTGTCTCTTACTGAAGACCACCCAGACTCTTCAGAACAATAGCTGTGTGTGGTGTGGGATCTCTCCAGCCGGATCAACAGATGACGCCGTGATAAAGTCTTCACTCTCTAAACATCAGCATGGGATTACATTAGGAAAATGACAGCGTGGTGTTCATCACGGCCGCTTCACTATACTTCAACCATTCAATCAGTACAGTGCTGTCACACGCCACCCCACCCTCCACCCCACGCCACCCCACCCTCCACCCCCAACCACACGCCACCCCACTCGGACCATCGATTCGGACTCGATGTGCAGACTGAGAAGATGATGTTCGCAAGAGAGATCATTAAAAAAAAGTTAGAGATGAGAAAAAGAAGGGAACAGGAACGTTCTAGAAAAAAGTGTGTGAGAACCTCTTTCATTACATAAACATAATTATTTAGTGTAATTACAGCTCTGCTGGTCAGGAGTCGGTGTGTTAAAGCCTTCAGCAGCTCAGTTTTAGGAATAAACACAAACCAAGTGTTTCAGTTCATTATCAAATCAACAACGGCTCTTAATGTAAGCAGTTTAATTATTTACTTCAAGTCGAGGTTGGATCAAATCACACTTAATCCGAGCGCATGCGCGCAAGCACACACACACACACACACACACACACACACACACACACACACACACACACACACACACACACACAGAGAGAAAGAGAGACAGCCTGACTAATAAACACAGTCCTCAGAGATAAACCTGAACTCCAACCCTAAAATAAAACCTCATCAGTGTGAAGACATAAAAAAGAGGACTATAAACACTCTCTCACACACACACACACACACACACACACACACACACACTTCAGAAAGCATGCCTCTCAGGGAAAGAAAATTAAAACAAGCAAAAGGGAAATGTTCGCCTGATTAATTTGCATAAGCAGCGCAGACAAGTAGCACACACACACACACACACACACACACACACTAACTTTGGGCAGCTGTGAATCAGGTGGTACAGCGAGTATCACTAATCACAGGGTTGGAGGTTCGATTCGCGGCCCACATATCAAAGTGTCCTTTGGAAAGACACTGAACCCCAAGTTGCTCCCGATGCCAGGCTAGTGCCTTGCCTTGGTGTGTGTGTGTGTGTGTGTGTGTGTGTGTGTGTGTGTGTGTGTGAGACAGAGAGAGAGAGTGTGTGAATGAAAAACATTTGTAGAAGCACGAAAGTTGACACTGTATAAGGCACTGTATAAGTACAGACCATTTATCATCAGCTGACTGGCTGTGTGAGGACACACTCGTTATTAAGGGGGGGAAATAATAATAATAATAATAATAATAATAATAATAAAGTACACAGCAGAGAGATCGAGCTTTCATTATCCTGAAACAATGACTTCACAGGAAGTGCTCCTTCAAAAAGTGATGACATCACCACATACCTCAGGAGGACGATGTGAGGGGGGGGGGTTCAGTGCAAAGTACAGCAGAGCATAGGGCCACATGACTCCCGCTCTGTCTGTGTGTGTCTGTGTGTGTGTGTGTGTGTGTGTGTGTGTGTGTGTGTGTGTGTGTGTGTGAGTGAGTGAGTGAGAGAGAGGGTGGAAGATCAGCAGGAGATGATTAGAGCTGGTGGTGAGCAGACATGGCGTGTCACAGAGAGCACTGAAAATAAAACACACTCCTGATTTCCTGCAGTTACAGATAAATAGCTAGAACTACACACACCAGAGACAGAGCAGTGTGTGTGTGTGTGTGTGTGTGTGTGTGTGTACACTTACGATCTGTTTCTCGGTGTACTTGTTGGAGCTGAGCAGGTTGACGGCCTCCATGTGTCCGAAGTCGATGTCGTGTCCCAGCAGGAAGATGAAGAGCAGCTTACACACATACTTCTTCTTGCTGTATCCATCCAGAGCCTTGTCTCCTTTAAACTTGGAGCGAATGTTGGCCAGCTCTTTGTTGATGCGCTTGATCTCAGCCTCCTTACTCTTACCTGAGGAAGAAGATGATGAGGCAGAACAGGTTGGATCAGATCAGACAGCTGTAAGCAGATACGCAGGGACACTAAAGCAATAGCGAACGTGTATACTGAGAAAATATCATCCTTGGATATTTAGTACCGACATATTTGTATTTTACTTCACGTTTTAGCCACGCCTCCTTCACTCAAACTGTAAGGTACACAGGCCACGCCTCCCACACGCAGACTGTCAAGTATGCAGTACACAGGCAATGCCTTCTTCACTGAGAGTGCCAGGTACACAGGCCACACCTCCTCCATGAGACATCAACTTGTGTGTGTGTGTGTGTGTGTGTGTGTGTGTGTGAGAGAGAGAGTGAGAGAGAGATGTAACTGTGGGGTTGGTTGGTAACCTCTAGGTGAAAGCACTAAAGTATCCTAAAGCCCAGAAACAGAACTGTAATATAATTATTCAGAAGCTGTATAAACAGCAGTAACAGAGTTTACAGAGCGTGGTGAGGTGTGGTGGCAGTTTACGGGGCATGGTGGGGCATGGTGGCAGTTTACAGGGTGTGGTGGCAGTTTACGGGGCATGGTGGGGCATGGTGGCAGTTTACAGGGTGTGGTGGGGCATGGTTTTCAGTTTACAGGGTGTAGTGGCAGTTTACGGGGCGTGGTGGCAGTTTACAGGGTGTGGTGGCAGTTTACGGGGCACGGTGGGAGTGTACAGGGCGTGGTGGGGTGTGGTGGCAGTTTACGGGGCGTGGTGGGAGTGTACAGGGCGTGGTGGCAGTTTATGGGGCGTGGTGGGAGTGTACAGGGCGTGGTGGCAGTTTACGGGGCGTGGTGGGGCGTGGTGGGAGTGTACAGGGCGTGGTGGCAGTTTACGGGGCGTGGTGGGGCGTGGTGGGAGTGTACAGGGTGCACTGTGTAAATACCTCAATGTTGACGTGATTTATGGATTTATCATCCATACACATGAGAAACAGAACCTCTCTCTCACACACACACACACACACACACACACACACACACACCTGATGAAGGAGATCTCACTAACTAAGAGACGTTCACTAACCCTGCAGCAGTGTTGTTTATTTTTATCCTATAGTTAAGAATAAACGCTGTGGTCTGAACCCCAGAGGAGGACAACGTCACTGTGGTGTTACACTGAGACCAACATCCAGCAGGAACAAGCAGCACACAGCAGAATGGAACTTCTGGGGGTTTGAGGGTTAAAAGGCTAGAGAACAGGAACAAAGTCAACATTCGCACGTATGTGTATGTGTGTGTGTGTCAAAGAGAGAGCACGAGAGAGATTCCATGAAGGATGTTCGAGTGTTTCAAACAAGACTGAAACAAATGTGAACAAAGCCTCAACATAAACCACAGAGTGATAACATCCAAGTGTGTAGATGAACAGAAAGAAACACACACACACACACACACATAGTGGATTACTGAGACACACACACACACCATGTTTATTACACATTACACTGCACATCACAGACACAAAGAACTGAATCAAGTTTCACAGCGTTAAAGCCACACCCACTTTATTAAACACCTCATTTTGGATGAACATCATGACCCACGCTTCATTCTCTCTCTCTCTCTCTCTCACACACACCCAACCAGCATGATGTAACTTCCTGTCCAGATGTTGGAGATCAAGTTCTCGGAGAATCTCAGTGTGAGCGCCGACACGACGCTCGTCTAAAATCCACCAATAGGAGGACAGCAAACTCAGAGGAAAGCTACACATACAGGATCTGACGTAGAAAATCCGACTAGAGTTTTGGACTAGATTTTCCTTAGAAGAGACTCCGCCTTCTGAACCATACACACTCCACCTCCACCTCCCAGATGAAACCTGTTTATCTCTCAGGTGTAGCACCGGCATGCCCAAGTTACACATCGGACGTCTAAGCAGGAGGTGTCCGTCTCTTCTCCAGCGCGCAAACGTCTAAACCTCAGACGTGCAGCTGAAGGAACGGAGAGAGTCTGATAAACACCTTATCATACCCGAGCAGTCAGACCGGCCCGTGCTGGAGGAGACGGATAACAGCGCCGGGGTCACACTGCCCAGTTCCACTCGGATATCTGATGCAGAGTTCCTACATTAAACGCTGCGTCTGACTCTCACACGCTCCCCCTTCTGTAGAACAACTAATCACCATTTGCTAAGAATGAGATCTGATCCAGAGTATATCGCAATGCTGGACCAGTATCAGATCGGATTTGCCAGTTTTCCAATCCAGTCCAATCCACTGACACATTTCTTTATGTTGGAACCGAGAGTGATGATGACAGAACACTGGGCACGAGACCCAGGAACTGACTCCCAACGTTGACTTACTTCCATTCGAAACATGAATTCAGAGTGACGGTGTTTACACAACAGCCAACAGGGTTCCAGATACGCCATGCCACGCCCCCACCCAATCGACACACCCCTGGCAGGAGATCAGCGTGCAGCCACAGTGCAGAGTTCTGAGCTGTGGAGACTCTCACCCACACACCGGTCTACTCTAACCAGGACCACTTTAATCCCAAACCATGAGATGCCGTGTGTGTGTCTCTGCCTGTGTGTGTGTGTGTGTCTCTGCCTGTGTGTGTGTGTGTGTCTCTGTGTGTGTGTGTCTCTCTGTGTGTGTGTGTGTGTCTCTGTGTGTGTCTCTGTGTGTGTCTCTGTGTGTGTGTGTGTGTGTGTCTCTGTGTGTGTGTGTGTCTCTGTGTGTGTGTCTCTGTGTGTCTCTGTGTGTGTGTCTCTGTGTGTGTGTCTCTGTGTGTGTGTCTCTGTGTGTGTGTCTCTGTGTGTGTGTGTGTGTGTCTCTGTGTGTGTGTGTGTGTGTGTGTCTCTGTGTGTGTGTGTGTGTGTCTCTGTGTGTGTGTGTGTGTGTCTCTGTGTGTGTGTGTGTCTCTGTGTGTGTGTGTGTCTCTGTGTGTGTGTGTCTCTGTGTGTGTGTGTCTCACACACACACAGACAGACACACACACAGACAGACACACACACAGACAGACACACACACAGACAGACACACACACAGACAGACACAGACCGAGAGACACACACACAGAGACAGACACACAGAGACAGACACACAGAGACAGACACACAGAGACAGACACACACACACACACAGAGACACACACACACACAGACACACACACAGACACACACACAGACACAGGCACACACACAGGCACACACACAGGCACACACACAGGCACACACACACAGGCAGGCACACACAGACACACACACAGGCACACACACAGGCACACACACAGGCACACACACAGGCACACACACAGGCACACACACAGGCACACACACAGGCACACACACAGGCACACAGGCAGACACACACACACACAGGCAGACACACAGGTAGACACACACACACACAGGCAGACACACAGGCAGACACACACACAGGCAGACACACACACAGGCAGACACACACACACACAGGCAGACACACACACACACAGGCAGACACACACACACACACAGGCAGACACACACACACACACAGGCACACACACACACAGGCAGGCAGACACACAGGCAGGCAGACACACACACACAGGCAGGCAGACACACACACACAGGCAGGCAGACACACACACACAGGCAGGCAGACACACACACACAGGCAGGCAGACACACACACACAGGCAGGCAGACACACACACACACAGGCAGGCAGACACACACACACACACAGGCAGACACACACACACACACAGGCAGACACACACACACACACAGGCAGACACACACACACACACAGGCAGACACACACACACACACACACACAGGCAGACACACACACACACACACACAGGCAGACACACAGGCAGACACACACACAGGCAGACACACACACAGGCAGACACACACACAGGCAGACACACACACAGGCAGACACACACACAGGCAGACAGACACACACACACACACAGGCAGACACACACACACACACAGGCAGACACACACACACACACAGGCAGACACACACACACACACAGGCAGACACACACACACACACACAGGCAGACACACACACACACACACAGGCAGACACACACACACACACAGGCAGACACACACACACACAGGCAGAGACACACACACACAGGCAGAGACACACACACACAGGCAGAGACACACACACACAGGCAGAGACACACACACACAGGCAGAGACACACACACACAGGCAGAGACACACACACACACAGACACACACACACACAGACACACACACACACAGGCAGAGACACACACAGGCAGACACACACACACACAGACACACACACACACAGGCAGAGACACACACACACACACACACACACACACACACACACAGGCAGAGACACACACACAGGCAGAGACACACACACAGGCAGAGACACACACACACACAGGCAGAGACACACACACAGACACACACAGACACACACACACAGACACACACACACAGACACACACACACAGACACACACACACACAGGCAGAGACACACACAGGCAGAGACACACACAGGCAGAGACACACACAGGCAGAGACACACACACACACACACACACACACACACACACAGGCAGAGACACACACACACAGACACACACAGACACACACACACAGACACACACACACACAGGCAGAGACACACACAGGCAGAGACACACACAGGCAGAGACACACACAGGCAGAGACACACACAGGCAGAGACACACACACACACACACACAGGCAGAGACACACACACAGGCAGAGACACACACACAGGCAGAGACACACACACAGGCAGAGACACACACACAGGCAGAGACACACACACACAGACACACACACACAGACACACACACACAGACACACACACACAGACACACACACACAGACACACACACACAGACACACACACACAGACACACACACACAGACACACACACACACAGGCAGAGACACACACAGGCAGAGACACACACAGGCAGAGACACACACAGGCAGAGACACACACACACACACACACACACACACACACACACAGGCAGAGACACACACACACAGGCAGAGACACACACACACAGGCAGAGACACACACACACAGACACACACACACACAGGCAGAGACACACACAGGCAGAGACACACACAGGCAGAGACACACACAGGCAGAGACACACACACAGGCAGAGACACACACACACAGGCAGAGACACACACACACAGGCAGAGACACACACACACAGGCAGAGACACACACACACAGGCAGAGACACACACACACAGGCAGAGACACACACACACAGGCAGAGACACACACACACAGACCGACACACACACACACAGACCGACACACACACACACAGACCGACACACACACACACAGACCGACACACACACACACAGACCGACACACACACACACAGACCGACACACACACACACAGACCGACACACACACACACAGACCGACACACACACACACAGACCGACACACACACACACAGACCGACACACACACACACAGACCGACACACACACACACACAGACCGACACACACACACACACAGACCGACACACACACACACACAGACCGACACACACACACACACAGACCGACACACACACACACACACACAGACCGACACACACACACACACACACACACAGACCGACACACACACACACACACACACACACACACACACACAGACCGACACACACACACACACACACACAGACCGACACACACACACACACAGACCGACACACACACACACACACAGACCGACACACACACACACACACACAGACCGACACACACACACACACACACAGACCGACACACACACACACACACACAGACCGACACACACCGACACACACACACAGACCGACACACACCGACACACACACACAGACCGACACACACACACACAGACCGACACACACACACACAGACCGACACACACACACACAGACCGACACACACACACACAGACCGACACACACACACAGACCGACACACACACACAGACCGACACACACACACAGACCGACACACACACACAGACCGACACACACACACAGACCGACACACACACACAGACCGACACACACACACAGACCGACACACACACACACACACCGACACACACACACACCCACCGACACACACACACACCGACACACACACACACACCGACACACACACACACCGACACACACACACACCGACACACACACACACCGACACACACACAGACACACACACAGACCGACACACACACAGACCGACACACACACAGACCGACACACACACAGACCGACACACACACAGACCGACACACACACAGACCGACACACACACAGACCGACACACACACAGACCGACACACACACACACACACACACACACACACACACACACACACACACACACAGACCGACACACACACACACACACAGACCGACACACACACACACACACAGACCGACACACACACACACACACAGACCGACACACACACACACACACAGACCGACACACACACACACACACACACACACACACACAGACCGACACACACACACACACACACACACACACACACAGACCGACACACACACACACACACAGACCGACACACACACACACACACAGACCGACACACACACACACACACAGACCGACACACACACACACACACAGACCGACACACACACACACACACACACACACACACACAGACCGACACACACACACACACACACACACAGACCGACACACACACACACACACACACACACACACACACACACACAGACCGACACACACACACACACACACACACACACACACACACACACAGACCGACACACACACACACACACAGACCGACACACACACACACACACACACACACACAGACCGACACACACACACACACACACACACACACAGACCGACACACACACACACACACACACAGACCGACACACACACACACACACACACACACACACAGACCGACACACACACACACACACACACACACACACACAGACCGACACACACACACACACACACACACACACACAGACCGACACACACACACACACACACACACACAGACCGACACACACACACACACACACACACACAGACCGACACACACACACACACACACACAGACCGACACACACACACACACACACACACACAGACCGACACACACACACACACACACACACACACACACAGACCGACACACACACACACACACACACACACACACAGACCGACACACACACACACACACACAGACCGACACACACACACACAGACCGACACACACACACACACACACAGACCGACACACACACACACACACACAGACCGACACACACACACACACACAGACCGACACACACACACACACACAGACCGACACACACACACACAGACCGACACACACACACAGACCGACACACACACACAGACCGACACACACACACAGACCGACACACACACACAGACCGACACACACACACACCGACACACACACAGACCGACACACACACAGACCGACACACACACACACACACAGACCGACACACACACACACACACAGACCGACACACACACACACACACAGACCGACACACACAGACCGACACACACAGACCGACACACACACACACACACAGACCGACACACACACACACACAGACCGACACACACACACACACAGACCGACACACACACACACACAGACCGACACACACACACACACAGACCGACACACACACACACACAGACCGACACACACACACACACAGACCGACACACACACACACACACACACACAGACACACACAGACCGACACACACACACACACACACACACAGACACACACACACAGACCGACACACACACACACACACACACACACACACACACACACAGACCGACACACACACACACACACACACACCGACACACACACACACAGACCGACACACACACACACAGACCGACACACACACACACAGACCGACACACACACACACAGACCGACACACACACACACAGACCGACACACACACACACAGACCGACACACACACACACACAGACCGACACACACACACACACAGACCGACACACACACACACAGACCGACACACACACACACACACACACACACACACACACAGACCGACACACACACACACACACACACACACACACAGACCGACACACACACACACACACACACACACACACAGACCGACACACACACACACACACACACACACACACACACACACACACACACACAGACCGAGACACACACCGGGACACACACCGGGACACACACCGGGACACACACCGGGACACACACCGAGACACAGACACAGACACCTCGAGGAAATCATCACCAGTCCAAAGACAGACAGGCCTCTAAACCCCATACGAATGCATTACAACTCTCCCCCCACACACACACGGAACACTTCACATCCTGCTTTAAATTTCAGGAGAAATAAATATATAATCACAAGTTCATGTTGAACACGTTTACATCCTGTGCACGCGCGCGCGCACACACACACACACACACACACACACAATCTTAACTAGTCGCTACCTCAATAATATTAAAACTGAAGTAAAGGTGAAACACTTACAGTTCCTGATGTCCGAGATGAACACGGCTAATCCCCGCATCCCGTCTCCCTTCGACACGGCCGGCATCTTTACTCTCTCTCTTACTCTCTCTCTTGTTTACTCTCTCTCTCGGCTAACAAATTATTTCCAGATGGAAATGTGTCTGGATCAAACAGGATTCGGTTAGCAGAAAACCCCACAGTTAGCTCAGAAGCTAATCTACTGCAGGACTGTGGATCTTGGCGTTCTCAGGTGTTTTTTGCGCTAGTTTGCTAACGTCGCTAGCGGGTTGTTCCAGCGCGAGAGTCCGGTGAAGTGTGTCAGATACGCGGCCGGATTGAGGTCACTGTCTCGCGCCGAGTTTCAGCTCCTAAATATCACTTGACGTTTCCTCTCACAGGAATTCATTCAAACCCAATCAAAGAGATGATTATTCACTCCGGATCCCCGAAACTCCACCGACTACTGACCAACGAGCTAGAAGTAATATTATTCAGATATCCGTCGTCGGTGGTTGAGCGGTTATTAAACACGACTCGGAGGAGAAATAAACGGATTCGGTGTCCTGGGGTTTTTTTCTGCTCACTGTGAGTCAGCTAGCTAAACAGCTATGCTAGCGCTATCAGACGGTCAGAAAGGCTACATCACCCGAAATCCGACACACTCAGACCGTGCGACTAATTTATCTTTCTCACGTTCAATATATAAATGTATAACGCTGCACGCGCTCCACGTCACCGGTTTACGTGCCTTTCTGCTCGCTCGAGACCAACGGACAAGGCTCGTGACAGAACGAGCAACGGGGCACGAGACGCTTTTTATTTTTTCCCCTTTCCTTCAGCGAAAGGATTCTGTAAGCGCTTCCTCTCTACAAGCCCCGCCCACTGACCTGATTGGCTGTACGCGTTTACGTCACAGCTGCGAAATACGTTTATTAGTTAGAATATAACTCACTTAAACATCGTGAAGCGGTCTGATTGGTTTAATGATTATGCAAGACATCTTTAAATTATTAATATTCTCTTTTTAATGTATTGTATTTCGTTTCTTGTTTTTAGAATCTTGGGTCTTTTATAGCTTTTATTTGTGAAATAACTGACTGTACTATTATAAATAAATAACAATAAACAGTACATAAACATTATATTTAATCCATACACCAAAAAAAGAAAATAAATATTTCTAGAGTATATAAAAACTCGTTTAATTGTGTATTCAGAATTAGAAGCAAATTTAGAAGCAATATTTTATAGTATAATAATTATATTTTTCTATTTATGAGACTTTCATTGAATTTCCATAATGCTGCTGTTTCTATTAAACAAATTTTTTTTTTGAAATACGCACATACATAAATATATGATGCACATTTGATCATTTAATACATTTTTATGCAATATATAATGGTTTTGAGAGTATAAAATCTTCTAGAAAAGTATGTGCCATCACACCCATATGTGATTCCTCCCCAAACACACAGTTGTATAGAAAAACGTGTAAGAATCATAAACTTTTGTTGGTCACAGAGATTATTTTCTGCAATAATCCAAAAGCCAATGGAAGAATCCTACTGGCTTTTTGTTGAGGGAACCGGGGTGATGCTAACTTCCGGGTTGGCCTACAGAAATACCTCATCCCTGCAGCACTCTATAATTTGGAGCTTGTGCCACACACTAACCCAGTTAAACCTATAATAACAAGCAACAAGAGATACAGATTTAATAAAAGATCACATACTCCATTTAAACAAAACAAAGCAAGCAATTGTGGTTAATTTGATTCTAATTATAAGTTGTCAAAGTTCTGAATATTTTCTGTTACACCATAGCAGCGCTGCTGAGTTCTGGATTGTGGTTGGTCAGGAGGTGTTGATTAATTCTCTATAACAGCAGCGCTGACAGTAGTGCAGCTGCACATCACAGCCTTATTTATAATTAATACGCTTGTTCTGATATGTTATCGTTTCTGTAGTAACAGCTCGTTCACAGGGACGTGTACAGCGTAAGCTCCATGTGAACGGGTAAAAAAAAAAAGTTGATGTGGTGAAGTTTTCTGTAAAAAAAAAAGGAAAAGTGTGTATATGTAACATTTATGGAAGGACTCTCCAGTGTCAGTGTGTTGTAAAGTCAGAGGTAGGAATAAATCCATACATTTAAAATCTATATCCTAAATGTATATATTTCTGTAAAGCTGCTTTGGGACAATGTCCACTGTTAAAAGTGCTATACAAATAAAACTGAATTGAATAAAGCTGTAACTTTAAGTTTTCAGACATCTACAGGACGGAGGAGTTTACGCTTCTTTGTGGTTTCTCACTAACACGACAAGCTGCGGGGTTTTTTTTAGAGAATAAATAGAGAGAATAAAGAAGGGGCTGGTGAGGGAACGACTGTTTATAGCTGCTATAATGTAAGTGACAACAGGAACGAACTTGCTTCACTGACGTTCCACAACGTGAAATATAACTATAAATGGTTAAAAGTTATAAGTGTCATTGTTTAACAAATAGAAAACTGTAATTGTTGGTAAATTGCTGTGGTATAAGAGGAATAAAACATTTGGGAACGTGCTGTTATACAAAAATGGTAACAGTAACTCCATTTTGTGTCGTTTCCAATAAACAGTGTTTTATTCCTTACTTAGCAACTTTAATGCTTCCACAATATTAAAAAAGTTTATGGGAAAAATTCCAATTATTTATCATTTCACACACTGGTTCATATTAAAGCCATATTTGGTCAAAGGGATAAAAAAAAAAAAAACATCTTGAGGAGCACTGATGTTAAGTGCATTTTAGTCTGTAATACTATGTATTATTTGTGCATTTTAATATTTCTTAATTTGTAATATAAGGAAGAATCTTGCTGAGATGTAGGTGAGATTTTCAGCAGGTTTCATTCTGATGTGAGTACAGAAGAAATATAAAGACTTTTGTGGTCTTTAAGCTACATACTGCATTAACTTACATTAAATTATATTATTTTACACTTCATGAGCAATAGGAGTAAAAATTATATTTAAAAAACGCAAAATATGACAGAAAGAGGACACGATCAGTGACGCTCACGTTCCAACCCAGCCTCAAGGGAAATCAATACTTTCCCGTTCAACCAATCAGGAGTCGAGTTAATAGAAAAGGGGCGGGATAATGGAGGTGGAGCCACAACGCGACGGACCAATCAGAGAGCAGCTGTGCAGAGGCGGGAGGAAGAGGAGACGGGTTTATGTTGTGTAGCAGCGCTGAGGCACTCAAACCATTCATCAGCGAAATGGCGGAGACCGCGGACACGATGGAGGTGAGCTGCGGCTACACAAAGAGCGGCCCGGTCAAACTGGTACGCGAGGGAAAGAATTACCTGTTGTCTTTAGGCTCGTGTTTTGTTTCAGATTTCCGTTAATATGCTCGCTCTCACGCGCTTTTTAACCTACCCGCTAATTGTGTGCTGCGCACCATCCATTTTAAACAGCTAGCGCTAGTTTACCTCAGACTCTCCGCTAACTGCTAACGGTACAATGTTTTAGCGTGGCGGTATTCACTAAGAGTAAAGCGTTTCCTTTTACAAGGTTCGTTTGGACATTTCGATAAGGTTTAAACTTCTGTATGGTCCGCGGTTAAATTTCTCGCTGAATCACACTAGCTAGTTAGCTAGCTAAGAGAATAATTAGCTCGTGCACACACCGCATGGGATTAGTTCCTTTGTAGACTACCCGTGTTACGGCAAATCCCGCCCCTTTGCGACGATTGGCTAGTCGCTTGGACTCTCGATAGTGTAATTGGCTTGGCCGGAAGTTATCCACGCGGCGGGCTGATCTAGCAGCCTATCATAACGCGTTTTGAGGCGGGATTTGTCCGAGAACGGGTGCGAATGAAAAGTATAAAACGCATGTGATTTTATTTTTTTGCTAGTTAGCTTTAATGATTCTAATCATAGTCTGTGTAGTTAAAATGTGCGCGTGAAAGTGAATACTATTCGGGCGCTTTAAAGCTGTAAAGGGGTTATCGGGTAGCTCCACGTTGTTAGCATGGTTGCTTTGCTAATAGCTAGTCTGAGGCTAGAGCTGCTCACATGGCACACAGCCGTAGGATGGAGAGAGAGAGGTTCTTTGAAGTTGTTCACTTTAATGGATATTTATTGTTCCTTCATTAAGTGCTATATCATTAATCTGGGTTATTAGTGTTTTGTGTTAATGAGTTCCTGTCCTTGCCCTGGAGGTGTCACAGGGAGAGAGCTCAGAGAAGCCTGCTGCTGAGGACATGACGTCCAAGGACTACTACTTCGACTCCTACGCCCACTTCGGCATCCATGAGGTCAGATCATGAGGTCCATTCCGGATAGTTCATGTATAATCTCTCAGCATGTCCTTCTGTCTCACTCCTTGCTTTCTGTCTGTCTGTAGGAGATGCTGAAGGATGAAGTCCGCACACTCACCTACAGAAACTCCATGTTCCACAACAAGCACCTGTTCAAGGACAAGGTGGTGCTGGATGTGGGCAGCGGCACTGGCATCCTGTGTATGTTTGCAGCCAAGGCGGGGGCCAAGAAAGTCATTGGTGTGAGTGTCTCTCTCTCTCTCTCTCTCTCTCTCTCTCTCTCTCTCACACACACACACATGTGTGCACACACACGTTTGTGCTCTCTGTCTCACTCTCACAACCCCATCAGATTTAGGACACCTTTCGTTAGAATTGCTTGAGTGAGTGTGGCCTAATATTCTGAGTGAGCTTGATTGACAGCACTGACATACTCTGCCTCACTCATTGAGGATCAGCATTGTTTGGTCATGTGACTGCAGAAGCTCTACCTTCCCCATGCCACACCTACTCCAGATAGCTCAGATTTGGAATTGTGTAACCGTCGTGAAATCTTTAATAGTGATGAGGAGACTGGAAGAACCTTGTTACAGAACCGGGACGGTGTTTGAGGTCCGGAGTGTAAACTCTGTGTTGATTTTGTAGATCGAGTGCAGCAGCATATCTGACTACGCGGTGAAGATCGTCAAGGCCAACAAGCTGGATCACAGTAAGCATACTCTCCTTACTGCTACACACACTGTACTTCTCGCTGTGAATAAACTGCATGTATGTACGTATCTGCTGTATGAGTAAATCAGAGTATCCACCTTCTGTGCCGTCACTTCCTGTTCTTCCAGTTGTGACCATTATAAAGGGTAAGGTGGAGGAGGTGGAGCTGCCAGTGGACCGTGTGGACATCATCATCTCTGAGTGGATGGGTTACTGTCTGTTCTACGAGTCCATGCTCAACACCGTCATCTACGCCCGAGACAAGTGGCTGGTGAGGATCAGAGATCTCGCGTCTCTCTCCCTGATTAACACATGCCAGAATATTAACCTTTTCTCCTAGTGTAAGAAAGTACAAGGTGGAAATCTCCTCCAAACTAGCGGAGATCTTTACTGTAATTCAGAGCTAGGTGTGCTACACAAATATGTACAATAAATGATGCCTCGTGCCAAACACTTTAGCTTCAAAAAATTATATATCTATCTATAACTCAGTCAGTAACAGCATGCAGCACTAAACTGTAAATCTCATACATCTCAAGAATATTACTATAGTAATGTTTATAGTTTTGTTCCTAAACATTAATTATTTTTGACTTGAATGTTAATTAGATTATAAAACGCTTCTCGTTTCAGGAATATATGATCAGTTTTTCACTTTCGTGATGAAGAGATGTTCAGAAAAAGAGAGATTCACATGACATGGAAATATATTATCCAAACAGTCTGTATGTTTGTTTAATGACTTGGTCCTTAAGGAGTATGCTCTTTTCATACTTTACTGAGGGTATGCAACAACAAAATGTACTCTTTCTTGGGTTCTTTTTCTAATCTGGATCCTTGACGGCATAAGATGGTCCTTCTTGGAAGCTTTTCTCATTAAAGGAACTCTGTGTAACAGAGGAACCTCAAAGGGTTCTAGATTTGACTAGGTGTCCTTAAGAGTGTAAAAAAAAACGACTATTCACACATATCCGTTTGTTTTTGATGATTACTAAGGTGTCTGGGAGGCTGGTATGTAAATATTGGTTTATTATAATGTTCGTGCGCTCTTGTTTCAGAAACCTGATGGACTGATTTTCCCTGACAGAGCCACGCTGTACATCACCGCTATCGAGGACCGTCAGTACAAGGATTATAAAATCCACTGTGAGTGTGTGTGGGGGTACATTCTTCAGGAACGCTGCTGGTGTGTGTCTCAGTGTTTTCTCCCGGTGGTGTCCTGTTAAAGATCTTTTCCTCCCCTGTTCTGTCAGGGTGGGAGAACGTGTATGGCTTTGACATGTCCTGCATCAAGGAGGTGGCCATCAAGGAGCCGCTGGTGGACGTTGTGGACCCCAAACAGCTCGTCTCCAGTTCCTGCCTCATCAAGGTGGAGGAATTATTCACCGTTTACTCACTCTGATTAAAAAGGTGCACACAAACATATTCTTAACGTGTGTGTGTGTGTGTGTGCGTGTTTCAGGAGGTGGACATCTATACGGTGAAGATCGAGGATTTGTCCTTCACCTCGCCCTTCTGCCTGCAGGTGAAGAGGAACGACTACATCCATGCTCTGGTCACCTACTTCAACATCGAGTTCACACGCTGCCATAAGAGAACCGGCTTCTCCACCGGTGCGTCACTGTGGAACCTGTTTACGGTTCTTTGTGCTTTGTTGGCCTGACAAACAATTGTCCATTTTGCAAGTACAAAGGAAGGGTAGTGTAAACACGAGAAATAAACTAAGACAAAATAAAACTGAATAAAATACTAACATTAACAAACAATGTAAGTAATTGTACCAATTAAGGACAATAGACTTACTGTATACAGAATAATTGAAAAAAGGATAAAATTAGTAAAATTACAGGATAATTTTAAGTGTATGATAAGTGTATAGCCAATAAAACTCTCAACGCTTCAGTTTAAAACTCCGTGTGTAAAGCTGCGTAACCAGTACTAGTGTTTTGAGTGTAAAAGCTTAGAAGGTGAATTATGGCGAAACGGATAAGGAAAACACTAATAAAATATAAAAACTGTACTAAATAAATAACTGTATATTCAGACATAAATAAGTTTGCTGGATGTGTTATGATGGCTCTTCGGTCACCTTTCATTAGTGTCCAAAATCATGAGGAAAAATCAAGAGTAGTAGTGTTTTTTTTTTGTGTTTTTTTTTTTTTGGTATGTGTACATGGTTACCCAAGGGTCCTTTGGAGTCTCCAACAGGTGATTTTGGTAAAACGCATGGACGTATCCTTAGATAAAGATTTGGTATGATCAAACTTGGACTAGATAAGGCTTCAGGCTGTAGGCGTGCGCACACACAGAGGTGGAAAAATCCCTTCTGTTTCAGTGTGTTCAGACTTCTATTACTCAATACCAGGAGCACTTACAGTGACTCTGAGTTCTGTGGGGAAAACCACCTTTCAAAAGAGACCAGAACTGGGTCATGCATGTTCTTTAAGAATTTAAAAGAATTTTATATTGGGTATGCCTTGGTTAGGGGATTTAGGCTAACTTTACAGGAACTTTGAGGTTAACCTGTAAGCTTTATTTTTTTTCTTTAAAAAAAAAAATACATTCTTGGTTCTTCTCAGGTCCAGAGTCTCCGTACACCCACTGGAAGCAGACTGTCTTTTATCTGGATGATTATCTGACTGTGAAGACGGGAGAGGAGATCTTTGGCACCATCAGCATGAAACCCAATATCAAGAACAATGTAAGGCCTTGGCGTTACTGTCCCTGAGTTTTTATTCCTTTTATTCCGCACCGATTTACCAACTATTAACTTTCTATTTCTATGAGAGCATATTTAAAAAAAAAAAAAAAAAAATTTCATAGCATTTAATTTTAACGTTGTGGAACACCAGTGAACTTGATTCCCGTTCTCACTTACGCCAAGCTATAAACTCAAAAAAAAAAAAAAAAAAAAAAAAAAAAAAAGAGCTGTTGCTATAGAAATGCTAACCTATCAGAACAAGCACATTAATGATTGATACAGCTGTGATGTGCAGCTGTGCTGC
Organism: Ictalurus punctatus; assembly: GCF_001660625.3. Taxonomy (NCBI): domain Eukaryota; kingdom Metazoa; phylum Chordata; class Actinopteri; order Siluriformes; family Ictaluridae; genus Ictalurus; species Ictalurus punctatus. Next base: position 39,947,418 of record NC_030417.2, read on the forward strand.
TGTTATAGAGAATTAATCAACACCTTCTGTTTTGCAGAGAGATCTGGACTTCACCGTAGATATCGACTTCAAGGGTCAGCTCTGTGAGATGTCCAAGACCTCGGAGTACAGGATGCGCTAAAACTCCTCTGTGTGCGTGTGTGTGTGTGTGTGTGTGTGTGTGGGGAGGGGTTGTCTGAGGGAGATCAGTGCATGTTCTGTGTGTGTGTGTGTGTGTGTGTCCTTGTTCCTTTTAGAGCGTGCTCTTGAGATGATCACCGAAGGACTTTTATACGCTTACACATGGACACTTTTGAGTTTCTATACAATGACGACGCAGCGGCGTTTTTATTGTGCAATATTCACACAGGATTTATTTTTATTATTTTTGTCCTGTACTGAATTTTTTTTCAGCGAGGATGTAGATATATACGTGTACACACACACACATGGAGGAACATGCACTGGTTCCCTCTTGCCTGTACATAGTGTTCATGTTCAGCCACTTTTAACCTGTTGTGCAGTCATGGATCATGTTGTCATGGCAACGCACCTGTCCCGTTTTGATTTCTAGCATTTAGTCGGGTAAGATGAGCCTCCTGTGACGGTTTGGTTGCTCCTCTCAATCAGTGCGTCTCTGCATGTTTGGGGAAAACGCAAGTCGATCATTGGTGTATTTTTGAAATTCCTTTTACTAATCCACCCTTTTCTGTGTTTAAAAATTATGATGAATTGAGGCTGCTGTTCGGAGCCTGAGCCGGGCTCTGTGATTGGCTGAACGTGAAAGCGTACCTGCAGTCCTGTGCTCACACTGCATTGTCAGTGTGGACCCTAGAGGGCGCTCTGATAACCAACGGTTCACTCTGGTTTTATTTTCCATTACAGTTCGCGTGGTCGGTTTTTAAAACTAATTTTGTTTCGTTGGGGGGGCAGATTTCAGACTGATCGTCTTTTAGTCGTTTCGCTGTTACAAACCGAACTCCGACCACCAGTGGCACTGAGCTGTGTTCTGACACGGATCCACTGCGAGAGAACGTCAGGCGCTGACCGGTTTAGAAAGCCGGTGTCCATCCCCTGAATCAGTGTTAGAGAAATGTAACGCACTAAACTAGGCTCAGCGTCTGCTACACGTCTCCTTTAGTTTTAATATCCGTCATTATCACAGGTGTAAAAGAAGAAAAGTTCTCAGTGTAGAGGATCAGTTCGTATTCATCACTGCGCTGGGCTACAGCTGGCTAAAACTCTCTCCATTAGAAGTACATTATTTTCTTTTTCTTTTTTTTTTTTTTTTTAATAAAACAATAAAATTGGGAGAAAAATCTTGTCTCGTTGCTGTGTGGCTCAAAAGTTTTTATAGAAAACTCACATCAACCTCTTTACTGAGTGTTCCACGCTGTGGCATATACACCTGAACTGAAACTCTGGGGGAATGTTCGAGCTTCTGGAAGCGTACAGGTTCTACACTTAATTTATCCTTATTTTACTACATTTTACACTTCGACAGTGTGTGTGTGAGGGGGTGCTTTTTATTACTATTAGTAGCTTTATTTCTGTACAGAGGCTGTCGCTGCAGGAGTCTGGTATAAACACTGCTGTAGAAATGCGGAGTATTAAACTCCGGTTCAGTTAGAAGGTTAAACTGCACAGAGTCTAGAACTGAAGGTTCTCACTTCCACATGTGGAAATGAAAAACACGTGACGTTAAAGTGAAAGCCAAGGAGCATGTGATCAAGTGTTAACTCTGTGTGTGTGAGTGAGTGAGAGAAATGTTCTGTATGTGAGTGTAAAGACAGCAAAATGAAAATACAGAAACCAATCAAAGCTACTTCTTTACATGCCTGAAGAGTTTGATTATTTTATGCTTCATCTTGCTGTCCTTATGTGAGCAAAAGGGAGAGTGTGTGTGAGAGAGAGGGAGAGAGTGTGAGGCTGTGTGAGAGAAAGTGTGTGTGTGTGTGTGTGTGTGAGAGAGAGAGTGAGAGAAAGAGTGTGTGAGGGAGAGAGTGTGAGGCTGTGTGAGAAAGAGTGTGTGTGTGTGAGAGAAAGAGTGTGTGAGGGAGAGAGTGAGAGGCTGTGTGAGGGAGAAAGTGAGTGTGTGTGAGAGAAAGTGAGAGAAAGAGAGTGTGTGTGAGAGAGAGTGTGTGAGGGAGAAAGAGAGACTGTGTGTGAGAGAGAGTGTGTGAGGGAGAAAGAGAGACTGTGTGTGTGAGAGAGAGTGTGTGAGGGAGAAAGAGAGAGTGTGTGTGTGAGAGAGAGAGCACTCAGGTCCCGTGTTCTGTGTTTGGAATAGAAATTAGAAATGGGGGATATAAACTGGAGCGAATGTTTTGATCGTTTTAGAAATAATGGATTAGATCACTAAGCTCAGTTCATCAGGATTATTTATTTCATTTTTATTCTCTGGTAACATTTTATTTATTTGTGCTGATTAATATTACAGTTATACGGACGTGGTGTAGCTCTCCTCCACACCTCAGTGTTTTCTTATTTGTCAACGCGAGTGTAAAGTTTACTAAAAGCGGAAGTTTGACCCGTTTACTTTGTGCTCTTCTGAACCGTTTAACTCGAGTAAACATTATTTGATGATGGTATTTGGTGCCATGGAAACCTTAATCAACAGTATACGTGGTTAAATTTACTCTGTGTGGAAATGATCATCAGTTTTTGTTAGTAAATCACGTGACGTTGCTTGTAAAGCACATGGGCGTGAGATTTACATGGCACTGAAAGCGGAGAACGCGGGAGTTTAATCTGCGAGGGTTGTTAGACTCGGAGAGAGTTGGACAAGCAGAGGATCCTCACAGTTTTCCAAACCACACACACACTCGAGCTGAAATGTTCTACACGGTGTTCCTTGTAACGGTGATTATTTAAGTGATGCAGTAGGACGTCCTCTTGATGTTCCTCCTCAGTCATTCTTCTTTCTCCCCCTTGGTCTCCAGTTCCTCCTTGTGCAGCTCGCTCATCTTCTGCGTGTTCTCTCCCAGCATGTGGTCTCACCCCTGCTCCAGCTTCTCCCTCTCCTCCTCCATGCACTGTTTGTGCTGTGACTCGCTCATCTTCAGCTCCTCTTCCTCCCTCTGAAGCTGATGCATCTTCCACTCCACCTGAATCTTCTTTTGGTGCTCTGCGTATTCCAGCTCTTCTTCTGCGGCACTCCTCCTCTCTTCTTACTGCGCCAGCTCCATTGATAGGTTTTCCAAAGCGGTGAGGTTTCCACGCGGATCCGTTTGAGCTCGCTCTCCAGCAGCTGGCCCGTCAGCTCGGACTCTTACATCTTCTGCCACTGTTGCTCCTGCTTCACGAGGGCTATCTTCCACTGAAACTCAGCCTCCTTCATGTGCATCTCTCTCCACGCTCCTGATTTGGTTGTGGATCTTGACTTCTTTCGTCTTGTACATGTCCAGCAGCTGGTACGTGGTGTTGGTGTAGCAATTTCCGCCGTTCCCTCGCACCATGTCCTGAATCTTAATCAGAAACATGTTCACTTGGTTGCAGTTCTGCTCCCTGTGGGTGAGCATGTGGTATCTTCTCCCGCACTTGTCTGTCAGGTTCTTGAGTTCGGCCTTGGCATTGGCCAGGTATCGATGCCTTTGTCCTCCAGATCATCTCCTTTCGTGAACATGGTCATCATGTATCTAGTGGCTCCTTCTCCAAACAGTTCCTGGATCATTTGGACAGCTTTGGAGTCCTCCTCGGTGACGCAACCGATCAGCACCACCAGCAGGACCACGTGAGGTCCAGGACAGGACATGTCGATGCACTGGATTGTTTCCTGGACAATTTCGACCTTGGAGAGATATGTGTCGCACCATCCCGGAGTGTCCACCACCACCAGGTTACAGCCATGAAGGGCGGTGGTGGCCATCTTATGGGCTTTCGTCACCGACGGGGAACTGGCCTCTTTGTGGAAAACCTCTTTGTTGAGGATGGTGCTTCCTGTCGCTCTTTTTCCAACAAGGACGATCCACAGATCCGCGCTCTGATCTTTTGCAGGTCGCAAAATTAAGAAAAATAAAAACGGAAAGAAAAAGAAAAGCAGTGGGTTGTGTGCTTTGTGTAAAATCCATCATGCTCCAGTTACATGCTTCACTTTCTAATTGATTTACTCCACTACGTCAGAGCGAAGCCAGTAGAAAGTCCCATTCTTACCCCTGTTCTGTACCTGCTGTAGGTTGCTCTGGATGTGCTCTGCGTGTGTTCCTGTCCTGACGTTAATAACACACAAGAAACGCACGACTTACCGAGAAACTGCAAAGAAGCGTAAACTCCTAGAACTTACAGTTACAGCTTAACCTCCTACACAGCGCTGACACTGGAGACTCCTTCCATTCGTTACATAAACCTCTCCTTACAGAAAACCTCACCAGATCAACAAATTATCTGACTCCATCTCTGCAGCTTCGTGTCAGTCAGAGCCGCTGCTATAGAAAACGATTCGGGATCAATATTTCTGCTTTACAGACATGCTGTAATAGTCATCTGTTACTTAAACTAGCAGATCTTCACCTACCCATCATCACAGCTTTCTCCATGAGGGGGGTGTGTGTGTGTGTGTGTGTGTGTGTGTGTGTGTGTGTGTGTGTGTGTGTGGTTTAAGAGCTTCAGTGTGTTTAGGGGACAAAAGTTTTCAAAGCAATTTAGGGACCTCCTCCTCGACTCCGCCCTTAGTCATGAGTCACGCTTAAGTTCCTGCAGTTTAAAGCGCACTGTACTGAAGTGTTCACTGTACAGAGTTACACACACACACACACACACACACACACACACACACACAGCGTTAGGTAAAAATTTCGACAAAATTGTCTAGTTTTAAAAAATACCGTGTAAAAGCAGAGTATTAACTGTGATAAGAGTTTTATTGTGGTCTAAATCAGAACTCTTCTGTATTAAAGGATGAACATCGAGCCAGTGTCAACCTCAGCAACGTGACTGCGTTTACACACACACACACACACACACACACACACACACACACACTGATGAGATCACATGGCCGTGTGTTTACCTTCTAAATTATGACCTTTCAGTGTCATGTCCATGAAAGAAGTCAGAATTTCATTATAAAATAAATCTTCATTCACTGATGACGTTCAGATGTGAATTATAAACATTAATATGCAAATCTTTCTGGGCGGAGTTTAATTTTAAACGACCCCGTCCATTTAAAACCCCATATTAAACCCCGAGTGTGATGTAATAACTCAGAAGTGATTCAGAACTTTTTCAGGATGCGTGATATCGATTTATTGACATTTTTGGTTCAGCAGTTTTGTAAAGATGAGGAAAAGGAAAACTAATTAAGATCCTAAATCAGTATTTCTATAAACAGGATAAAGTGCAGAAGGTTCCTCCCAGCCATACGCATGTTAAAAGAGTGATCTGAAGGTTTGAGTCAGCTCATCAGTGATTTGATTTTAAAGTGATTACACGAGACACTACACAGATCAGTGCACCAGCTCCATCGCCAGTTTGATGTTTTCCTCCTGGTTTAATTCGAGGATAAAGCACAGCTCTGTCCTGCTCTCTCGTTTATTTACTCAAGTATGAAGGATAATTACTGCGACAGGGACACGCACGAATCTGACCACGTGTGAAACGTGTGAGACGTGCGACCCTTTTTAAAGAAACGTTCAGCATCACTCTTTTAAATCGTACGAGAATAAAACCATTCTTGATGAATTCAGAGAAGTTCAGAGGAGAAACGTCAGAAGGTCAGAACTTCAGCACATCTCTGGCAGCATCTTAGCAGCTCTGCATCGCAGCACTTTGAGGAAACTGTCGATTTTGTGCGAGTCCCTGCGGAAGCACGACAACAGGAAGTGGAAGTTGACCAGGCGAGAGATGTTGTCCTGTCCCAGATCATTACTGTTGAACGGGAGAGAGGACAGGGACTCGGGGGACGAGCCCATCTGCAAAATAAACCAGTGAGTGGGTGTTATTTGGTAGGAAAGTTTGATCAGGAAAGTCAGCAGGAGGTTCGCGGAGAAGTGTTAGAACGTGGGAAATTCTTTGGAGGAATGAAATTCAACACCACAGTCATTTTAACACTGATGAATATTGTGCGTTTCACAACAGAATTCACAGGAGGAAATGTTTCAGATTCATCTAAACTATTTTAAAAATCTAAATAGTTTGCAAATTGATCAGACTCATCAGCCCGAGACCTCCATCTGCACTGGGAAGCACGATGGTGGCAGCATGGTGGTACATTCAGAGTTTCCCTCAGATTCTTGGTTGTCTCTGACTAATCCCCTCTTTACTCGCTCACTGACATTAGGTGGATGTAATCCTTGAGTCGCAGTCGTGTTTATAATAGATGTTTGGGGGCAGGGGGTGAATTCTTATGCACTGTACACAGCGTTCACTTTGACTTCAATGTTAAAAGGATCAGTAAAGGAGATTTTAAACACACGCTGCACTCTCAGTGCCACGTGTACCTTGCGGCCGAGGCGCTCGAGGCCGGCCCCCAGGCTGTTGGTGTGGTCCTGCAGCTCTCTGGTCTTGGTGTTGATGGAGTTGCGCTCAGGGTGGGGCAGACTGGTGGCCTCAGACGACAGCAAAGCGAGAGGATCTGACCAGGCCATGAGCAGAGAGCGAACCAGAGACAGGAGCTCGCTCTCCTGCAGCACACAGAGGAGCAGAGGAACGTCAGTCAAGGACAGAAGAATTTCTCTTACGCCCTCTAGTGGCCAGCTGCAGTGTGATTTATTTATGTTTCACAGAACTCAGGAGTCAACTCTTACCGGTACGCTGAGGGCCTGATCTTTATCGTTGGGGATCTGCAGGGACGACGTGTGGCACATGGACGGCCTCATGAGCTTTCCTCCTACTGAGGAGAAATGAGAGTCCTGCAGAGGAACAGCAGGAAATGAAGATGGAGAAACGCAGGAGAAATTCAGAAAGATGTTCATACTATCATCTATCTGACTGACGTCAACCTCACGTCTACTCTCCACCTGCTTCCTCATTCATAACACACCTTCATCTAATCCTCTCACACACACTATCCTGTCCACAGCTCCATGATGCTCTTCACGATGCTCCTCCTTCATCATGCTGGAAAAAAATCGTCAACATTTTCCTAAACAGCGCAGAGAGAACGGAAACGTGATCCGGTTTCCAAATTCATTGTTAAGTATGACCCGTATAAAATCCATCATCTTCAGGTTAGACGGAATCCCAGACAACTTCCTGTCCAGTCTACATGCTCACTACATAGTGCACTATGACTACTTCTCATGTACGTCTCCTCGCCACGTCTCGCGCTTTTATTGTTGTATTTTATAACATCTCAAACTTTACACTCCATTTCTCTCTATTTTCATGAAGTGCAAAGTATTGGCACCCTGGCTTCATCGCTGCCATTAAAACAAACTAACAGGGTCGTAATTCAGCATCATGTAATCTACAGGATTGTTCATTGTTCATTTCATTGTTCAAAGAAAAAGGACTGGTCCATCATTAGTCTCCGCCCCACACCCTCCAGAGAAACTCCGCCTACTTTCACAAGTACTGTTCACAAGTAGGAATGTAAACAGAGGCAGGAAATCGACACAGATAGTTCTATCTTCAGGTTAAAAATTGTACACTACTGCATTGTCTAGTAGGCAAACACACACACACACACACACACACACACACACACACACACACACACTGACCAGGTCGTTGGTGAGGGAGGTGCTGAGCGAGTGCATTTTGTCGGAGAGTTGTGACGCTCGGTCCAGGAGGTCGTTCAGATTGACTCCCTCAGTGAAGACGAGGACACACGCCAACACCGTCACTGAGACACACACACAGTAATCAGGTTCATTAAAGGTGCGCTCTGTAATATTCAAACATCTTCCTAAAAATACACCTCAAACTGTCTTTCGCCACCCTGATACACAGAGAGATTCAAGCTTTTGCTTAAAAATTTTCAGGTCTGAAATGAGTTTTTTTCCTCCCCCTCTTTAGAAGACAATATTTTCGAGGAACATAAAGTTTCAGTATAAAATCTCAAAGAAATGTGGTGGAAAATTTTACATGAATTTTTTTTAAAAGGACAGGAAAACTCTTTTTTTCCATAAAAGGCATCACACAGGTCATATGACATTTCAGCGTGTAGGAGGCGAAAACATATGAATGTTTTTATTGTAACTGCACTTCACACCGCAGACAGTAGAGGGCATTAAATATTACACACTGTTGCTTTAAAAAGACTTCCCCACTCGCACAGTGTTAGCAGGACTGTCTCCGAATCCACCGTGACCCTGACCAGGATAAAGCGCTCACTGAAGAAAGAATGAAAGAAACTGAAGAAGGGAATAAAGAGATATTTACTCTAAACAACAAAGATGGAAGAGGAAAAGACAGAAGAATTAAAGACTAGTCATTAAACACTGACCTGCCAGGTGCAGTCTGGGGCATTTACAGCATCGAGCCATTCTTCTAGTTCTTCTTCTTCTTCTTCTTCTTCAGTAGTTCAGCAGTTCAGTGGTCCACGCTCTCGGTGATGACTCTGTCTCTCGGGTTGAGTGTCACATCCTCGTCCGTGCCGGTGTTATATACTCTCTGTGCTCTCGTCTCATTAGTGAAGGTAGCGCAGGTTTTTCACTTGGAACTCATTGTCTCCAAACCGGCTTGCTCCTGAATTCCCCAAATGAGAAACATTACTGCCCCGGGGTCCGGAGTGATGAATATGTGCGGGTGCAGGACGCAGGACGAGTCACCACTCCAGACCAATCCAACATCACTCCTTTAAATTCATGAACAGGATCGGTTTAATTACGAGCAGCAGGATGTAAAGGCCAGGCGCTAAAACATTGATCAGATGGCTTACACAAGAGTTCTGAGTGTGTGTGTGTGTGTGTGTGTGTGTGTGTGTGTCTTTGTTTTGTGTCTACTGAATTTGATCTTCTATGTTGGTTAAACTCAGGGAACACCCTTTCCCCCTTACTGACTGTTTTTACCACAAACACACGTGTAACTCAGGCCAGAGCTGATACGGTGCTATTATTAGCTGTGGGTGTGAGTGTGTGTGTGTGTGTGTGTGTGTGTGTGTGTGTGTGTGTGTGTGTGTGTGTGCGTAGTATTCTGTCAGTGTTTTTTGTAGTGTATCTGCAGTGCCTTAAGGATACGGGTACTAATCCCACCCACCAACCAATCAGAGAGCAGAACAGTATGAGTGAGATGATGCGATTGGCTGAGCTCTTGCTGAGGAATTCTATTGTGAGGTGTTCCGGTTCAGACCGGTTGCTGAAGCGGGCGAAGTGATGGATGTCAGGTTAAAGGTGTTTCACACACCGCAGAAACTCCTCTCATATCACCTCACCTCAGTGGCTTTAACAACAAATTCACTTCAAAACTCAAACTTACAGTACACTCGGGTTATTACAACATGTTATTAGCATGTTAGAAACACCTACACGCTAATCACGGGGTTTAGTTTATACCGTACATGAGGTCTGTGTGATATTGGCAGTAAATGTGTTGATGATCTGAGTAGCAGGTTTGGAGATCAGGTCCAGGTGAGATGATCCATTCAGCAGGAAACTGAAGAAGAAGAAGAAGAAGAAGAGGAAGGAGAAGAAAAACTGCTCTATTATAGTAGAATATAGCTGCGGTCTGTCCCATTGTTCTTTCCACATTCCTTATATGGTCATTGTTTCTTGTTCTTATTCCTGTTCACACTCACACACACACACACACACACACACACACACACACATACACACACACACACACACACTCACACACAGAGGGCACACTGTTATAGAAAATGATCCACAGTGAGGTGTGTTACAGTGTAAACGTTCCCTCAGCGGTGTCTGCTCTCAGTTGAAGTTAATAAGATAATAATCACAGTGTGTGTGAGTGAGAAACAGTAGAGAGTGTAAACTCTGTCCAGAAGATGTGGAAAAGTTAAAGTTACAGCGTTACCTCTGACTGTTACACAGCGCTGACACTGGAGACTCCTTCCACACACGCTACATTTACGCGAATGAGCCGTTACTATAGAAACGATAACGTATCAGAACAAGTGATTAAATGATAAATACAGCTGTGATGTGCAGCTGCACTGCTGTCAGAGCCGCTGTTATAGAGAGTTAATCTGACGAGCAGTCACAGTCCAGCATTATTATTTCACTCAGTAGAAATGTGTTTTCCATTATAATTAGTAATATAACGATGATAATAAACGCGTAAATACTTTGATGTTTCTCTTTAAACACTGAATGAAACACGTGACACATTAAAGCTGCAGTAAACAGAGTGAAGTTACAGCAGTCGCATAAAATTGATTGTTTTTGTTTAGAATCATTTCTTCATTTCTCTCAGATATTTATAAACAGTGTATTTATAAACAGTGTGTTTATAAACATTGTATTTATAAACATTGTATTTATAAACGGTGTATTTATAAACGGTGTATTTATAAACGGTGTGTTTATAAACGGTGTGTTTATAAACGGTGTATTTATAAACAGTGTGTTTATAAACAGTGTATTTATAAACAGTGTACTTATAAACATTGTATTTATAAACAGTGTACTTATAAACATTGTATTTATAAACAGTGTGTTTATAAACAGTGTGTTTATAAACAGTGTGTTTATAAACAGTGTATTTATAAACAGTGTACTTATAAACATTGTATTTATAAACAGTGTATTTATAAACAGTGTATTTATAAACAGTGTGTTTATAAACAGTGTGTTTATAAACAGTGTATTTATAAACAGTGTACTTATAAACATTGTATTTATAAACAGTGTATTTATAAACAGTGTATTTATAAACAGTGTGTTTATAAACAGTGTGTTTATAAACATTGTATTTATAAACAGTGTATTTATAAACATTGTATTTATAAACGGTGTATTTATAAACGGTGTGTTTATAAACGGTGTATTTATAAACAGTGTATTTATAAACATTGTATTTATAAACAGTGTGTTTATAAACAGTGTATTTATAAACAGTGTGTTTATAAACAGTGTTTATAAACAGTGTATTTATAAACAGTGTGTTTATAAACAGTGTATTTATAAACAGTGTGTTTATAAACAGTGTATTTATAAACAGTGTGTTTATAAACAGTGTATTTATAAACAGTGTATTTATAAACAGTGTGTTTATAAACAGTGTGTTTATAAACTATTTATAAACAGTGTGTTTATAAACTATTTATAAACAGTGTATTTATAAACAGTGTGTTTATAAACATTGTATTTATAAACAGTGTATTTATAAACATTGTGTTTATAAACAGTGTATTTATAAACTATTTATAAACAGTGTGTTTATAAACTATTTATAAACAGTGTATTTATAAACAGTGTATTTATAAACAGTGTATTTATAAACAGTGTATTTATAAACAGTGTGTTTATAAACAGTGTATTTATAAACAGTGTGTTTATAAACAGTGTATTTATAAACAGTGTATTTATAAACAGTGTGTTTATAAACAGTGTATTTATAAACAGTGTATTTATAAACAGTGTGTTTATAAACAGTGTGTTTATAAACAGTGTATTTATAAACAGTGTATTTATAAACAGTGTTTATAAACAGTGTGTTTATAAACAGTGTATTTATAAACAGTGTGTTTATAAACAGTGTATTTATAAACAGTGTGTTTATAAACAGTGTGTTTATAAACAGTGTATTTATAAACTATTTATAAACAGTGTGTTTATAAACTATTTATAAACAGTGTATTTATAAACAGTGTATTTATAAACAGTGTGTTTATAAACAGTGTATTTATAAACATTGTATTTATAAACAGTGTATTTATAAACAGTGTGTTTATAAACAGTGTGTTTATAAACAGTGTATTTATAAACTATTTATAAACAGTGTGTTTATAAACTATTTATAAACAGTGTATTTATAAACAGTGTGTTTATAAACAGTGTATTTATAAACAGTGTATTTATAAACTATTTATAAACAGTGTGTTTATAAACTATTTATAAACAGTGTATTTATAAACAGTGTATTTATAAACAGTGTGTTTATAAACAGTGTATTTATAAACAGTGTATTTATAAACATTGTATTTATAAACAGTGTGTTTATAAACAGTGTATTTATAAACAGTGTATTTATAAACAGTGTATTTATAAACAGTGTATTTATAAACAGTGTATTTATAAACAGTGTGTTTATAAACAGTGTATTTATAAACAGTGTGTTTATAAACAGTGTATTTATAAACTATTTATAAACAGTGTGTTTATAAACTATTTATAAACAGTGTATTTATAAACAGTGTGTTTATAAACAGTGTATTTATAAACATTGTATTTATAAACAGTGTATTTATAAACAGTGTATTTATAAACAGTGTGTTTATAAACAGTGTATTTATAAACAGTGTGTTTATAAACAGTGTATTTATAAACATTGTATTTATAAACAGTGTATTTATAAACAGTGTATTTATAAACAGTGTGTTTATAAACAGTGTATTTATAAACAGTGTGTTTATAAACAGTGTGTTTATAAACAGTGTATTTATAAACTATTTATAAACAGTGTGTTTATAAACTATTTATAAACAGTGTATTTATAAACAGTGTGTTTATAAACAGTGTATTTATAAACAGTGTATTTATAAACTATTTATAAACAGTGTGTTTATAAACTATTTATAAACAGTGTATTTATAAACAGTGTATTTATAAACAGTGTGTTTATAAACAGTGTATTTATAAACAGTGTATTTATAAACATTGTATTTATAAACAGTGTGTTTATAAACAGTGTGTTTATAAACAGTGTGTTTATAAACAGTGTATTTATAAACAGTGTGTTTATAAACAGTGTATTTATAAACAGTGTGTTTATAAACAGTGTGTTTATAAACAGTGTATTTATAAACTATTTATAAACAGTGTGTTTATAAACTATTTATAAACAGTGTATTTATAAACAGTGTATTTATAAACAGTGTATTTATAAACAGTGTGTTTATAAACAGTGTATTTATAAACAGTGTATTTATAAACAGTGTGTTTATAAACAGTGTATTTATAAACAGTGTGTTTATAAACAGTGTATTTATAAACAGTGTGTTTATAAACAGTGTGTTTATAAACAGTGTATTTATAAACAGTGTGTTTATAAACAGTGTGTTTATAAACAGTGTATTTATAAACAGTGTGTTTATAAACTATTTATAAACGGTGTATTTATAAACAGTGTGTTTATAAACAGTGTGTTTATAAACAGTGTATTTATAAACAGTGTGTTTATAAACAGTGTATTTATAAACAGTGTGTTTATAAACAGTGTATTTATAAACAGTGTGTTTATAAACAGTGTATTTATAAACAGTGTGTTTATAAACAGTGTGTTTATAAACAGTGTATTTATAAACAGTGTATTTATAAACTATTTATAAACAGTGTGTTTATAAACTATTTATAAACAGTGTATTTATAAACAGTGTATTTATAAACAGTGTGTTTATAAACAGTGTATTTATAAACATTGTATTTATAAACAGTGTATTTATAAACAGTGTATTTATAAACTATTTATAAACAGTGTGTTTATAAACTATTTATAAACAGTGTATTTATAAACAGTGTGTTTATAAACAGTGTGTTTATAAACAGTGTATTTATAAACTATTTATAAACAGTGTGTTTATAAACTATTTATAAACAGTGTATTTATAAACAGTGTATTTATAAAGTGTGTTTATAAACAGTGTATTTATAAACAGTGTGTTTATAAACAGTGTGTTTATAAACAGTGTATTTATAAACTATTTATAAACAGTGTGTTTATAAACTATTTATAAACAGTGTATTTATAAACAGTGTATTTATAAACAGTGTGTTTATAAACAGTGTATTTATAAACATTGTATTTATAAACAGTGTATTTATAAACAGTGTATTTATAAACTATTTATAAACAGTGTGTTTATAAACTATTTATAAACAGTGTATTTATAAACAGTGTGTTTATAAACAGTGTGTTTATAAACGGTGTATTTATAAACGGTGTATTTATAAACGGTGTGTTTATAAACAGTGTGTTTATAAACAGTGTGTTTATAAACAGTGTATTTATAAACAGTGTATTTATAAACAGTGTATTTATAAACAGTGTATTTATAAACAGTGTGTTTATAAACAGTGTGTTTATAAACAGTGTGTTTCAGATGAATGAATGATTATTTATTTGGTAAAGTTTCAGTAGCGTTGGCTAATTTCTCCTCATCTTCCGCTTCTATTATTAGTGGTGTACCTCAAGGCTCCATTCTGGGCCCACTTCTATTAAGCTTATATATGTGTCCGTTGGGGAATTTTATTAGGGCACACAATGTCTCTTTTCATTTATATGCTGATGACACCCAGTTGTACATTCCATTGAAAGCTGGTGACTCCATTCAGCCATTGCATTGTTGGACTGTCTGGACATCAATAAAAAATGGTTAACAAATAATTTCCTCCAACTTAATGAAGAAAAAACCGAAATAATTGTTTTCGGTCTCCTGAGATTCAGAGATGATTTCAATAATGAGCTTCGTAACAATTTCCCTTGAATTTCTTCCCAGGTTGGGAACCTCGGTATCATCCTGGACTCAGAATTATGTTTAACCAAGCAGATAAATTCGGTCATTAAGAATAGTTTTTATCAACTACGGATTATTTCTAAACTTAAACATTTTTGTCTTTCTGAGCTTTGGAGAAGGTTATTCATGTTTTTATCACATCGCGCTTAGATTACTGTAATTCATTATACTCGGGTCTTCCTCAGTCTTCTCTGGCTCGTCTCCAGATGGTTCAGAATGCAGCTGCAAGGCTGTTGACCAGGGCAAATACATATGATCGTCTCGCCACAATTTTAGCATCGCTTCACTGGCTCCCGGTCCGTTTGAGGATTCAGTTTAAGATTCTGATGTTTGTTTTTAAAACTCTTAATGATCACGCTCCTTCTTATCTCAAAGATCTTCTTACACCACATTCATCTAACAGACTTCTAAGATCTTCTGATAGGTTTCTTTTGTATGTCCCTCATTCCCGGTTAAAAATAAAGGGGGATAGAGCTTTTTCAGTTGCTGCCCCTTGTTTATTGAATCAGTTGCCACTGGACATGCGCCTCGCACCTTCTGTTACCACTTTTAAAAAGAATCTTAAACATATCTCTTCTCCCAGGTGTTTTAATCTCATTTTTACTATTGTCTATTGTCTGTCTCTATTTGGTTTTATTCTGTTTTCTATTTTACTTTTCTTACTCTGTTCAGCACTTTGGTCAGCTTCGTTGTTAAATGTGCTTTATAAATAAAATTTACTTACTTACTAAATGTGTTTATGCATCACAGCACAGAATCCTATAATAAATGTAAAAAGATTAAAGTATGATGTTCTGAGACTCTATAGTCTGTAAGATGCTAATCGGGGACCATTATTTATTATTCAAAGTTAAAGTTCACACACAACTTAATTGAACTTATTTGCACCTTGATATTTGTTTATTTTTTTCAGCTTCAGCTCTTAACCTTTTTTTTCATTCATTTAGTTTCTCACCTGTCCTTCAGCTCCAGCTGCTGAGATTAGTGCAGCTCTCGGGTACACAGCGAGCAGGTGAGCGCTCAGAGCATCTCACCTCATTTACCGGCTTTTAACCTGCTGCTCTTTAATGAATGAATGAATAAAGAGATGCTATATACCGGAACTCCATGTAGTCACACGAACAGTGTGTGCGTGTGTGTGTGTGTGTGTGTGTGTGTGTGTAGGGAGTGGGTCAGCTTCAGGTGCTTGAGATTTTACTTTATGTAATTTCTGTATAAATTAATTTTAGTGGACATTAATTCATGAGTAATTCGTGTGAAGTGTAAAAACTTTCTTTGCAAAGTTCATGAATTCTCAAACTCAGCGATTTATTCACTTACAGATCAGGTTTAGTACATCATCTGCACAAAACCAAAACAGTTATGATGTGAAGTTTGCTGTGTAGTTTGGTGTGTAGTTTGGTGTTTACTTTTGGTGTGTAGTTTGGTGTTTACTTTTGGAGTATAGTTTGGTGTTTACTTTTGGTGTGTAGTTTGGTGTTTAGTTTGGTGTTTAATTTGGTGTGTAGTTTGGTGTGTAGTTTTTGTGTGTAAAGTCCAGCCTGCAAAAGAAAGCTTTAATGCATTTTATTTATTAAACATTTTATTATTTTGGCCAACGTAAGTCACTGATCAGGTAAAATACATGATTTTATATCAGTTTATTTATTACCTATTACATACATTTTACATTTTACTACAGTTTTAATGTAGATTTTGTAGATTTTCTCTTCCAGGGAGCAAGAGATATGTGAAAGATCAGATTTCCTCAGCGGTGAATCCAAAGGTCACACAGGAAATTAAAAAAAAAAAAGATTTAATAATCTTTAATATCCTGATGTTTCACATTAAATAGTGTTATAGTAAATAATAGAACATGCCATTTTTTCATTATTATTAATAAGTCTAGCATTATTAATAATTAAAAAAATAAAATTATTCAGCTGCACTAAAAATAAATCACTTCACTGGAAATCAGTGTACTTGTAACAACAACAACAACAACAACAATAACAACAACAACAACAAGGATAATTAAAACATCCATTCATGACTCTTTAACATGTTAGTATTATGGCTGAGTCTGTAAGGGAACTGACAGTTCAGGAGCTCAGCATGGAGAAAAACTTCACAAATCACTTACTGTATATTAAGTGTTTGTTCCCAGTCTTAATTTTAGTACATTACCCATAAGGTATGTACCCCCATCATAGGCACAAGTGGTACATTCCACTTCTGCTCTTGCACATCTGGATCTTCAGTCTTATCCATTACATTTACATTTACATTACATTTATTCACTTAGCAGACGCTTTTATCCAAAGCGACTTACAAATAAGAAAAATACAAGCAAAGGGCCGGTGTCACTGTAGGCTTTTATACTGAATATGAGACTCAGCTGGTAGCTGATATGAAACCAGGTGGAACTGATTAAACATGGAATCAGGTGAGACATCTACCTTGTTGGAATGAAATCCTGCAGCCGCACTGGCCCTGTGTGGATAAAACTGCAGACTCCTGTTGCAGAGCTTTAACCATGGAGGATAAGGAGCATGACTTTATTCAGAGAGAGAAAGAGTGAGGGAGACAGTGACAGGGAGACAGTGAGAGGGAGACTGAGAGAGAGAGACAGAGAGAGAGAGAGACACTGAGAGGGAGACTGTGAGAGAGAGAGAGACAGAGAGAGAGAGAGACACTGAGAGGGAGACAGTGAGAGACAGAGAGAAAGAGGGAGTGAGCACTTTGAGATTCTCTCAGTTCTGCAGGTCCTCTGTCCGGTCAGCAGGTGGTGCTGGTTTACGGTTTATTCACTGCATTTCACTGAGGTCTTTCTGTCTCTGTCTCTCTGTGTCTCTCAAAGTCAGAAGTTGCTTTATTGGCTTGACAAATAGTAACATTTGTATTGTTAAAGTTTGGGTACAGACACATTAGAGAATAATTACAGAAATAAATAAGTAGAAACAGATGTGCATACATTCAACAGTACAGACAAACAAACACTAGTAACAAGGCTCATAGAACCCTGTGTTAGTGTGTGTTGGTGTGTTAGTGTGTGTTAGTGTGTGTTGGTGGTGTGTTAGTGTGTGTTGGTGTGTTAGTGTGTGTTAGTGTGTGTTAGTGTGTGGTGGTGGTGTGTTAGTGTGTGTTAGTGTGTGGTGGTGGTGTGTTAGTGTGTGGTGGTGGTGTGTTAGTGTGTGGTGGTGGTGTGTTAGTGTGTGTTAGTGTGTGGTGGTGGTGTGTTAGTGTGTGGTGGTGGTGTGTTAGTGTGTGTGGTGATGATGTACATACATTCAACAGTACAGAAAAACAAACACTAGTAACAAGGCTCATAGAACCCTGTGTTAGTGTGTGTTGGTGTGTTAGTGTGTGGTGGTGGTGTGTTAGTGTGTGGTGGTGTGTTAGTGTGTGTTGGTGGTGTGTTAGTGTGTGTTGGTGGTGTGTTAGTGTGTGTTGGTGGTGTGTTAGTGTGTGGTGGTGGTGTGTTAGTGGTGTGTTAGTGTGTGTTGGTGGTGTGTTAGTGTGTGGTGGTGGTGTGTTAGTGTGTTGGTGGTGGTGTGTTAGTGGTGTGTTAGTGTGTGTTGGTTGTGTGTTGGTTGTGTGTTAGTTAGTGTTAGTGTGTGTTGGTGGTGTGTTAGTGTGTGTTGGTGGTGTGTTAGTGTGTGTTGGTGGTGTGTTAGTGTGTGGTGGTGGTGTGTTAGTGTGTGTTGGTGGTGTGTTAGTGTGTGGTGGTGGTGTGTTAGTGTGTGGTGGTGTGTTAGTGGTGTGTTAGTGTGTGGTAGTGGTGTGTTAGTGTGTGGTGGTGGTGTGTTAGTGTGTGTGGTGGTGTGTTAGTGTGTGTTGGTGTGTTAGTGTGTGGTATTGGTGTGTTAGTGTGTGTTGGTGGTGTGTTAGTGTGTGGTGGTGGTGTGTTAGTGTGTGTGGTGGTGTGTTAGTGTGTGTTGGTGGTGTGTTAGTGTGTGGTGGTGTTAGCGTGCGGTTTTGTGTTAGTGTGTGTTGGTGGTGTGTTAGTGTGTGTGTGGTGTGTTAGGGTGTGTTAGTTAGTGTTAGTGTGTGGTGGTGTGTTAGTGTGTGTTGGTGGTGTGTTAGTGTGTGTTGGTGTGTTAGTGTGGTGGTGGTGTGGTGGTGGTGGTGTGTTAGTGTGTGGTGGTGGTGTGTTAGTGTGTGGTGGTGTTAGCGTGTGGTTTTGTGTTAGTGTGTGTTGGTGGTGTGTTAGTGTGTGTGTGGTGTGTTAGTGTGTGTTGGTGGTGTGTTAATGTGTGGTGGTGGTGTGTTAGTGTGTGGTGGTGTGTTAGTGTGTGGTGTGTTAGTGTGTGGTGGTGGTGTGTTAGTGTGTGGTGGTGTGTTAGTGTGTGGTGTGTTAGTGTGTGGTGGTGGTATGGTGGTGGTGTGTTAGTGTGTGTTGGTGGTGTGTTAGTGTGTGGTGGTGTGTTAGTGTGTGGTGTGTTAGTGTGTGGTGGTGGTATGGTGGTGGTGTGTTAGTGTGTGTTGGTGGTGTGTTAGTGTGTGGTGGTGTGTTAGTGTGTGTTGGTGGTGTGGTGGTGTGTTAGTGTGTGGTGGTGGTGTGTTAGTGTGGTGGTGGTGGTGTGGTGGTGTGTTAGTGTGTGGTGGTGGTGTGTTAGTGGTGTGTTAGTGTGTGTTGGTGGTGTGTCAGTGTGTGGTGGTGGTGTGTTAGTGTGTTGGTGGTGGTGTGTTAGTGTGTGGTGGTGTGTTAGTGTGTGGTGGTGGTGTGTTAGTGTGTGGTGGTGGTGTGTTAGTGTGTGGTGGTGTGGTGGTGGTGTGTTAGTGTGTGGTTTTGTGTTAGTGTGTGGTGGTGGTGTGTTAGTGTGTGGTGGTGTGTTAGTGTGTGTTGGTTGTGTGTTAGGGTGTGTTGGTTGTGTGTTAGTTAGAGTTAGTGTGTGTTGGTGGTGTGTTAGTGTGTTGGTGGTGGTGGTGTGTTAGTGTGTGGTGGTGTGTTAGTGTGTGGTGGTGTGTTAGTGTGTGTTGGTGGTGTGTTAGTGTGTGGTGGTGGTGTGTTAGTGTGTGGTGCTGGTGTGTTAGTGTGTGGTGGTGTGTTAGTGTGTGTTGGTGGTGTGTTAGTGTGTGGTGGTGTGTTGGTGGTGTGTTAGTGTGTGGTAGTGGTGGTGTGGTGGTGTGTTAGTGTGTGGTGTGTTAGTGTGTGGTGGTGGTGTGTTAGTGTGTGGTGGTGTGTTGGTGGTGTGTTAGTGTGTGGTAGTGGTGGTGTGGTGGTGTGTTAGTGTGTGGTGTGTTAGTGTGTGGTGGTGGTGTGTTAGTGTGTGGTGGTGTGTTAGTGTGTGTTGGTGGTGTGTTAGTGTGTGGTGGTGTGTTGGTGGTGTGTTAGTGTGTGGTAGTGGTGGTGTGGTGGTGTGTTAGTGTGTGGTGTGTTAGTGTGTGTTGGTGGTGTGTTAGTGTGTGGTGGTGTGTTAGTGTGTGGTGGTGTGTTAGTGTGTGTTGGTGGTGTGTTAGTGTGTGGTGGTGGTGTGTTAGTGTGTGTTGGTGGTGTGTTAGTGTGTGGTGGTGGTGTGTTAGTGTGTGGTGGTGTGTTAGTGTGTATTGGTGGTGTGTTAGTGTGTGGTGGTGTGTTAGTTGTGTGTTAGTGTGTGGTAGTGGTGTGGTGGTGTGTTAGTGTGTGGTGGTGGTGTGTTAGTGTGTGTTGGTGGTGTGTTAGTGTGTGGTGGTGTGTTAGTGTGTGGTGGTGTGTTAGTGTGTGGTGGTGGTGTGTTAGTGTGTGGTGGTGTGTTAGTGTGTGGTGGTGGTGTGTTAGTGTGTGGTGGTGTTAGTGTGTGGTTTTGTGTTGGTGGTGTGTTAGTGTGTGGTAGTGGTGGTGTGGTGGTGTGTTAGTGTGTGGTGTGTTAGTGTGTGGTGGTGGTGTGTTAGTGTGTGGTGGTGTGTTGGTGGTGTGTTAGTGTGTGGTAGTGGTGGTGTGGTGGTGTGTTAGTGTGTGGTGGTGGTGTGTTAGTGTGTTGGTGGTGGTGTGTTAGTGGTGTGTTAGTGTGTGTTGGTGGTGTGTTAGTGTGTGGTGGTGGTGTGTTAGTGTGTGGTGGTGTGTTAGTGTGTGGTGGTGTGTTAGTGGTGTGTTAGTGTGTGTTGGTTGTGTGTTAGGGTGTGTTGGTTGTGTGTTAGTTAGTGTTAGTGTGTGTTGGTGTGTTAGTGTGTGTTGGTGGTGTGGTGGTGTGTTAGTGTGTGGTGGTGGTGTGTTAGTGTGTGTTGGTGGTGTGTTAGTGTGTGTTGGTGTGTTAGTGTGTGTGTTAGTGTGTGTTAGTGTGTGGTGGTGTGTTAGTGTGTGGTGGTGGTGTGTTAGTGTGTGTTGGTGTGTTAGTGTGTGTTGGTGGTGTGTTAGTGTGTGGTGGTGGTGTGTTAGTGTGTGGTGGTAGTGTGTTAGTGTGTGGTGGTAGTGTGTTAGTGTGTGGTGGTAGTGTGTTAGTATGTTGCTGATCTGAAGCTGATCTGTGTGTGTGTGTTTATTTTTGTGTATGTGTATTTATTTGTGTGTGTGTATGTGTGTGTATGTGTGTGTGTATGTGTGCGTCCGTGTGTGTGTATATGTGTGTTTATGTGTGTGTATGTGTGTGTGTATGTGTGTGTGTGAGAGAGTATGTGTGCATGTGTGTGTGTGATTCTCTCATTCTCATGTCCACATGTCTCTCGTCCCGCCTCTTTGCCCCATGTACACACACTCAACATGCACGCTCTCTCTCTCACACAGGAATACACACACACACACACACACGCTCTGTCAGAGCAACACACACACACACACACACACACACATGCTCTCACAGAGGAACACACACACACACGCTCTCTCAGACAAACACACACAGAACATTAGAAGATGTCGGATTCAGAGAGCGCTGTTCCCACTGAGAGCCCAGTTCCTGCTCCCTGCCAGACCATCAAGGCTGATCTGGATAAATGGTGAGTGTCCATGTTCTGTCCTGCTGCAGCTGTGCGTAAACTCACTCTCCTTCAACCTGTCTCACTGCTCCTCCTGTACCTGTCTCACTGTTTATCCCGTACATCTCTCACTGTTTCCCCTGTACCTGTCTCACTGTTTCTCCTGTACGTGTCTCACTGTTTCTCTTGTACCTGTCTCACTGCTCCTCCTGTACGTGTCTCAGTAATTCTCCTGTACGTGTCTCAGTAATTCTCCTGTACGTGTCTCAGTAATTCTCCTGTACGTGTCTCAGTAATTCTCCTGTACGTGTCTCACTGTTTCTCTTGTACCTGTATCACTGCTCCTCCTGTACGTGTCTCAGTAATTCTCCTGTACGTGTCTCACTGTTTCTCTTGTACCTGTCTCACTGCTCCTCCTGTACGTGTCTCAGTAATTCTCCTGTATGTGTCACTGTTTCTCTTGTACCTGTCTCACTGCTCCTCCTGTATGTATCTCACTGTTCCTCCTGTACGTGTCTCACTGTTCCTCCTGTACGTGTCTCACTGTTCCTCCTGTACGTGTCTCACTGTTCCTCCTGTATGTATCTCACTGTTTCTCCTGTACGTGTCTCACTGTTCCTCCTGTATGTATCTCACTGTTTCTCCTGTACATGTCTCACTGCTCCTCCTGTACATGTCTCACTGCTCCTTCTGTACGTGTCTCACGTCTCCTCCTGTACCTGACAGGATGTCCCACACTGTCCTAAACCATACCAGCACACCTGTGTGATGTCACTAAGGAAGTGGGCATGGTCTGACTTTTTGGGTGATACAGCCTAGAGATTAGATTCTAGCTATGAGATCCTCTAGTGCAAAACCACTGAAGCGAATCTGTGTGTGTTGAAAGGACAGTGTGGACAAGTGGGTTTTTCCTGAACGACTCCTTTGATGTTTAATGGGTGTCAGTTTATTGGAGTTGACAGCAGGAGTGTTTCATCACGCCTGATTGGCTGTGAGAATGTGCTGATGTTGTGTTTATTCACACGCACTCGATGCCTCCTCTTATTGTGGCTGTGTGTGTGTGTGTGTGAGTGAGAGAGAGGGAGAGGGAGAGGGAGATAGAGAAAGTGTGTGTGAATGTTTGTGATAAGTCCATTTATAAGAACATGCACTGTTGGGTGGTGTGTGCATGTGCTGATAATAAAGCTGAGTTCTGTGGAGAGGTGTGGACTCAACTCGTTGGGCCTGTGTGTGTGTGTGTAAGCGCGCGCGCGCGTGTGTGTGTATGTCTGTGTGTGTAAGTGTATGCACATCTGTGTGTCTGTGTGTGTGTCTGGGTTTGTTAGGCAAAACTAATATTTGAATATTTGGGGAAGAATATAGTAAATGTTCTCATTTACAGAACCCACAGTGTTGCAGTTTTTTTCTTGCACAGTTTTTAAAAATAGTTTTTTAAAAGTTTTTATAATCTGTCATTTTTGCACCACATTTTTTCAAACAGAGAAACTGTAAACCTGGTCAATGTCACAGGATAAAACATTTACTGTCATAAACCAGTTTAAACCAAAGCTGTAGTAGAGACTGAGCAAGAACACCACAGTGTGAGGACAACATGGTACTGCTAATCTATCACTTAGTCAGTCAGTCACTCAGTCACTCAGTCACTCACTCACTCAGTCACTCAGTCAGTCAGTCACTCAGTCAGTCACTCACTCAGTCAGTCACTCAGTCAGTCAGTCAGTCAGTCAGTCACTCAGTCATTCAGTCAGTCAGTCACTCAGTCAGTCAGTCACTCAGTCAGTCAGTCACTCAGTCACTCAGTCAGTCACTCACTCAGTCAGTCAGTCAGTCACTCAGTCATTCAGTCAGTCAGTCACTCAGTCAGTCAGTCACTCAGTCACTCGGTCACTCAGTCACTCAGTCACTCAGTCAGTCACTCACTCAGTCAGTCAGTCAGTCACTCAGTCATTCAGTCAGTCAGTCACTCAGTCAGTCAGTCACTCAGTCACTCGGTCACTCAGTCACTCAGTCAGTCACTCACTTGGTCAGTCACTCAGTCAGTCACTTGGTCAGTCACTCAGTCGGTCGGACAGTCACTCAGTCAGCCACTCGGTCAGTCACTCACTCAGTCAGTCAGTCACTCGGTCAGTCACTCGGTCACTCAGTCAGTCACTCAGTCAGTCACTCAGTCGGTCACTCAGTCAGTCAGTCAGTCACTCAGTCAGTCACTCAGTCAGTCACTCGGTCAGTCACTCGGTCAGTCACTCACTCAGTCAGTCACTCACTCAGTCAGTCACTCACTCAGTCAGTCAGTCAGTCAGTCAGTCACTCAGTCATTCAGTCAGTCAGTCACTCAGTCACTCGGTCACTCAGTCACTCAGTCACTCACTCACTCGGTCAGTCAGTCACTCACTTGGTCAGTCACTCAGTCAGTCACTTGGTCAGTCACTCAGTCGGTCAGACAGTCACTCAGTCAGCCACTCGGTCAGTCACTCACTCAGTCAGTCAGTCACTCGGTCAGTCACTCGGTCACTCAGTCAGTCACTCAGTCAGTCACTCAGTCAGTCACTTGGTCACTCAGTCAGTCAGTCAGTCACTCAGTCAGTCACTCAGTCAGTCACTCGGTCAGTCACTCGGTCACTCAGTCACTCATTCAGTCAGTCACTCATTCAGTCACTCAGTCAGTCACTCAGTCAGTCAGTCACTCATTCAGTCACTCAGTCAGTCACTCAGTCAGTCAGTCAATCAGTCAGTCAGTCAGTCACTCAGTTAGTCACTCAGTCACTCGGTCAGTCCATCACTCAGTCAGTCACTCAGTCAGTCGGTCACTCGGTCAGTTACTCAGTCACTCAGTCACTCAGTCAGTCACTCAATCAGTCAGTCAGTCACTCACTCAGTCACTCAGTCAGTCACTAGGTCACTCGGTCAGTCACTCACTCAGTCATTCAGTCAGTCACTCGGTCAGTCACTCAGTCACTCAGTCAGTCACTCACTGAGTCACTCACTCAGTCACTAACTCACCAGTCCTTCAGTCAGTCACTCGGTCAATCACTCAGTCAGTCACTCAGTTACTCGGTCAGTCACTCAGTTACTAGATCAGTCACTCATTCAGTCATTCAGTCATTCACTTAGTCAGTCACTCAGTCACTCAGTCAGTCACTCAGTCTCTAAGTCAGTCACTAAGTCTCTCGGTCAGTCACTTAGTCACTCAGTCATTCAGTCAGTCACTCAGTCAGTCACTTAGTCACTCAGTCATTCAGTCAGTCACTCAGTTGGTCGGTCACTGCGTCAGTCACTCAGTTGGTCAGTCACTCAGTCACTCAATCGGTCAGTCATTGAATCAGTCAGTCAGTCAGCCACTGAATCAGTCAGTCAGTCAGTTGGTCAGTCATTCAGTAGGTCCATCACTCACTTGGTCAGTCAGTCAGTTGGTCAGTCACTCAGTTGGTCAGTCCGTCACTCAATCAGTTGGTCGGTCTGTCAGTTGGTCGGTCAATCAGTTAGTCAGTCACTCGGTCAGTCTGTCAGTCAGTCAGTTGGATGGACTCAGTGTTGACTGTATAGTTGCAAAAATTAACAATTTAATTTTTTAACAATTGTGTCTCCTTACCGTTATGTGTGTGTGTGTGTGTGTGTGTGTGTGTGTGTGTGTTAGTTAGTTAGTTTGTTAGTTACAGTTATATTTATATAGCACTTTTCTAGACACTCAAAGTGCTTTACATAGTATTGGGGGAGGGGGTCTCCTCAACCACCACTAGTGTGTATCCTCCACCTGGATGATGTGACAGCAGCCATAGTGCTCCAGATCTCCCACCACACACCAGCTATTAGTTGAGTGAGGAAGCCAGTTCAGAGATGGAGATTATTAGGGGATGATAGAGGAGGGTCAATGGGGGAATTTGGGCAGGACCCCGGGGTTATACCCCTACTCTTTACCATAAGTGTCCTGGGATTTTTAATGACCACAGAGAGAGTCAGGACCTCGGTTTAACGTCTCATCCGAAATACACTGCTGGTTTTACAGTATAGTGTCCCCGCTACTATACTGGGGCATTAGACCAACGCGCACCCCCTGCTGCCCTCTCTCCCATGTGTGTGTGTGTGTGTGTTTTGGTGAAGGAACTAAACACGGTTAACATTAAACACATTTTGCAGCATGTGATGTTTCCTCTCGTGTCTGCATGATCACACACTGCTGCTGATGTGGTGAATGTTTCACACTCTGAGTATCTCATACCACACTATACGCCTGTCCTCATATAAATAGCTTCTGTGTATGTGTGTTCTGGACACATGATCACACTCTGATCTGGAGTGTTTCCACAGGCAGCAGTAAGGGCGTGGCCGCGCACTATCACATTTCCACACAATTTTAGTCTGTTAAAACGATTATATAGTCATTGATACAGCTGTCACCTGACCTGTGTGTGTGTGTGTGTGTGTGTGTGTGTGTGTGTGTAAAGTGGTCATTTAAATAGAAAGCTGTATTTACTCTTGGTCCGCTGTGATGGTTGTGACCTTAGACCTTGTGTTGTGTGTTAGTGTGTGAGGACTGAATGTGTTGTGTGTTTACGTCTCACTGACTGGAACTGAACGATAACTGTACCCACAGACCTAGAACTGTTATGGTCCAGTTAGTACCTGTAACTATTATTACATACTCATCTAATCTCAAATATACTATTATTCTCTCTCTCTCTCTCTCTCTCTCTCTCTCTCTCTCTCACTCTGTCTCATTCTCTCACTCTCTGTCTCACTCTCTGTCTGTCTCTCTCATGCTCTTTCTTTTGCTCCATCAGGCTGATGCAGTGTGACAGTGAGTCTGCCTGAAAGAATCTGTCTTTCTCTCGCTGTCACTCTCTCTCTTTCTCTCAAACATGCACACACACACACACACACACACACACACACACACACACACACACACACACACACACACACACACACTATCACATTCTTGTTTTAGTATTTTGTCAGTAATGTTTAAAAATGATTAAACTCTGCCTTATGACCAGTGAAGTCATGCAGCATGTGAAGTATTTCTGTGTGTGTGTGTGTGTGTGTGTGTGTGTGTGTGTGTGTGTGTGTGTGTGTGTTGCAGTATAAAGGAGAAAGGAGAATCTGCGTGTAAGGAGCTGATGGAGGCATTCACTGCCTGTGTAAAGAGCAAAGCTACAGCATCATGAGGAGCTCCGATGCACAGGACAGGTAACAGACACACACACACACACACACACACACATGCACATGCAGAGAGTACAGGAAAAATAATGTTAAACTGGTTTGTGAGATTTAAAGATGGTGATTATGACTGTTCATTGGTCCCATTACTGTGTGTAATAAGCCATTTGTGTATGTGTGTGTGTGTGTGTGTGTGTGTGTGTGTGTGTGTGTGTGTGTGTACTGTGCACTGATGATTAGCATCCTGATGTAGAATAAATAAATCCGCTCTGTTGTTTCTCCGTGTTCCTGCAGGTCCTCCACATTCCCAGCATTCCCTGCAGCACTTGGGCGGGATTCGACAACAGAAACCCCCTACACCACTTCCCTTACCCTTATCTCCCCTGTAAGGTTAAGATGGCATCTTCCTTCCCTCCCTCTCCGTCATGACCCGATGATCTGATCTGATCTGATCTGATGTGGAGGCAGTTTGGGGATCTTGTGTTTTTTTTAAATGTAAATTGTTTGTTTGAGATTCTTCCATAATGATGAAATAAAGTTTCAGACATCAGTACCGTGTTTGTTTTTGTCCATTTCATAGTAGTTTCTACATGAATTATGAATGTATTCATTCAGGACTCGTTATCAATCTGAACATCTTCAGCAGTCCGAACCCTAAACTTTATTCTGCAGAACCTCTGAGTATCACATGGATGAAGTGCTGGTGGAAAACTTGGACTTGTTTTAGAGAAGGATTAAAAACCACAACGATGAGATTTAAACTCAGATATCCATGCTGTCACATCAAAACAAATCAAATTCATTTGGCTGGAATTTGCTTCCAAATCAGACAGAATCCAATCCGAGCACAGACGTGAGCTCTTAAGGGTTAAGTGTAACTGTTTAACAGTTGAGGGATTTGAACCCACAAACTTCTGCTCACAGAAACACCAATCATGATGCGTTAAGTATTTAACACATTTAATATTATATTATATACGAGCTTCAGGGTGCTGTGGTGGTGCAGTGTGTAGCGTTGTCTCCTCACAGCTCCACGGTCACACTTCCATCCTGAGCTCAGGTTTGTGTCTGTATGGAGTTTCACATGTTCCCCCCATGTCCATGTGGGTTTCCTCCAGGTTCTCCAGTTTCCTCCCACCTCCCAAAAACATTCCGGTATGTAAAATTACCCCCAGGTCTGAATGTGTGTGCGCAGGGTGCCAGCCAGGGGGAATTCTCTCGTCTTCTACCCAGTACTCCTGGGATAGGCTCCAGCTCCACCTCCACTCTGACCAGGATAAAGTGCTTACTGAAGATGATGGGAGGAAACCTTAGAACCCGGAGGAAAACCCGCACGGGCGTGAAACTCCACACAGACACAAACCTGAGCTCAGGATCAAAGCCGTGAGGAGACACCAGTTTATAGCTGTTAGTTTTTTGTTACAACAGGTTATATGTATTTATTATAGATTAGCGTTAGAGCCGTTAATATTTAAAGTTCTGAGAGGATGAGAAAAACGACAGAAGACCTAGAATTCATATATTTTACCATCTTGTTGCTCCTTTACATTTTCAAACCCTAACATTTACAACGTAAATCACTAATAATAATAATAATAATAATAATAATAATAATAATAATAAGAAGAAGAAGAAGAAGAAGAAGAACACTACTATTATATTATAACCGTGTGGAACCGCTCAGGGATGATTTCAGGAGATTAGGAGTTTAAATTAGAGGTGCGGTGGTAAAAACAATCCCGGGAATAAAACCTACAGTGCAGTATCACAGATTTTAATTGAGTATTAATTAACACAGATCTAATCTCTCCTTTCCCATTCACACACTTTCTCTTGTAATATGTTCATTAAAAATCAACAGTGTATAATTAACACTGATTTTACACTGGAGTATGTTTACAGCGTGATGCTTTTAAATGCTGTAGAATGCTGCAACTGTGTGCGCGCGTGCGTGTGTGTGCGTGTGTGTGTGTGTGTTTATAAAATATAGTTTTACAAAGGCCTGATCAGAATCATTCAGAACCTCCAGGAGTTTATTACAGATCTAGAAAAAGAATAAATGACAGGTTTCCCTCTTCACACGCCACGCACACCGTCTTCATGTGCGCGCTGCCGCCTGGTGGTGATGAGCAGAACTGCACATTGCGGATGAAACTCTGCGGAGCGATTATTATAACAGCTGCAGTCATTTATAGCGCTAGCATTAGCATTAGCACATGATGACTCAGGTGACTCAGGGGTTGTTTTATTATTATATTTTATTACACACACACACACACACACACACACACACAGTCTCATCAGGCGCGTTTTCAGAGGAATAATTTAATTTTATAACTGATGTATTGTTAGATTAAAGCGCGAGCGCCTGTGTAGGAGGGATGTGATTGGATATCAGGATCACAGGAGAGCTGTGACTGGATCATTTAGTCATTTGCATATTTTGCACACAAAGAAACAAGATGATGATGATTTATTTTTCTTTATTACAAAATACACATCAAATATATACACTGCTGATTTTTGATGAACATATTAGATAAAGTGTGTAAATGGGAAAGGAGAGAGTAATGGTCATTCGATGAGGTGATAAGGTGAAGATTAGATAGAATCGAAGATTAGGTAAGGTGATCAGATGATGTGATTAGATGAGGTGATTAGACGAGGTGATGGTGAACTGCACAGTGCAGCTGATGGGAGTGATGGAGAGGATGCGCGTTCACGAGGGCTCGCGCAGGGCGGGGACGCGCGGGCGCAGGAGGAGAGAGGAACCCGGATGCTGATGCTGATGGAGAGAGAAGAAGGAAGGAGAAGGAGGAGAAGATAAAAAAAGAAGAAGAAAAAAAAAAGAAAAGAAACCCCACACACAGAGGAATGATCCACAGGGATGAAGGAGCGCTACGGCCACGGAGAGACTGAAAGGAGACGGCAGTGAAAGAGTGGAAGAGAAGTTGGAAGAGAAGACAGAAACCGGGATCGCCATTTTTTTTATCCTGAGGATGTCCGGTAGCCGGGAGACGGGAGGAGAGCGCGGGGAGGAGCTGCTGTGAGGGAGACGAGGATAATATTCCACCTGCTCATCATCACCACCACCACCATCATCATCATCATCCTCCTGAAATGCCGGCTTTCCTCAGAGAAACGCTTTCTAACCGAAACAGGACAAAAACGCAGTGACTGTGATCCTGCGGGAGAATTTCCCCGAGGCGGAGGTCGCTCTCTCCCCGGCCTGCTCTGCCCCACACCCGGATGCGCGGCCTGGACAACACCGCGGCTCAGCTACCCGCTAGCGCACACACACACAGATTAACTGAAAAAGGGGGAACCTTTCCAGGAGTCAGAGATGGATATGTTATTATTTATTAGATGACAGGCTTTTACTTGTTTTTATTTATTTATTTATTTATTTTTATCATATCATCCTGTCAATAACTGGGTCACTTCCGGTCTCTGAGTCATCCCTGTCCTACCGCAACTAGCACTCCGTTCATCATTCATTAAAAAAATTAATCCTCTCCGGCTTTTTTATGATCACGTCAGTCTCCTCATCTTCACCTTCATCATCATCATCACAGACTTCCGGTCAGACAAACTGTCTCCTGGATCATCTTTCAGTTCTAAAGCCGCGGCAGAACTCATCTTCCGCTCGGATCAGGAACCACAGCGTCCCGGGGAACTGTTCAGCCCTGTTCACATCAACAAGGCAGCTGGAGAGCGAGCAGGAGCAGAGCAGGTCTCACCATCACCTGCAGCCCGGCTGTAATGTCGGACAGGCGCGTGACGTCATCACGCAGGACGCAGCGCCGCGCACTGAACCGGAAGTGACAGTGATTCCTTAATTGTCGTGGTCACTTCATTAAAACTGTTCATTAGTGAGCATCATGTCCAGTAAAGAGGTGTCCAGCAGTCACCCTGCGCAGTACGTGGGGCCGTATCGCCTGGAGAAGACCCTGGGGAAAGGACAGACAGGTACAAATCACACTTTATTATTATTATTATTATTATTTATATTAAAATACAGTTACAGTAGTACACTAGTGTGTCATTATTAACATGGAGAAGAAGAACAGACAGGTAAACTCTCTCATACACACTCATACGGTTATATTTTTACATTTAATTAGTCGTGAATAACAGGGTACAGGTATAGGTGATGACATCACTACACTAGTTTTTTCTGCTGTGTTATGTGAAATCTGCATCGTTTTAGTAAATTACTGAAGCAGGAGAGATGTTTAAGAAGTCCGCTTAAAGAAAACAGCAGCAAACCATAGCGTGTCTCATCACCAAATAACCGATTAGTGTGAATAATGATGCCACAAAACATTTCTGCTTCGGTTTGTTGTTGAAAAAGAGGTCAGATATTTATACCTTATTTATAGCTACTGTACTATTATTATTATTTGAATAAACCGCTAAACGAGTTTGTTGTGTAGAATATTCCAGCGCTTTCTGTAACAGATAAAGAGCCTCGCCGACACACTGCAGTGTTTTATTTATTTAACGTTGTCTTATTCAGTCCCTCCTGGATTTCGCAAAGCAAATGCCGCGATAGTCGGAGGAGCTGCCGATTCTCTAAATTTCTGCAGATTCTGGCCGAGACGCGTCACGTGATGTCATCACGACCAGCATTCAGCCGAAGTCCTCTTCGATTCAAGTGCGTCGAACACGAATACAGTTCAAAGCTCTCGTTTACCTACAAACATCACGGCGAAAGAGCGCGCAGAACAGTTTCGTGCAATTGCAAATTCACAAAATCGTTTAGTTCTCTGCAAAAAAAAGCACAAAAAACCTGTGCAGTCCTGTACGGACTGAATTATTTAACAATAAGACGTTACCGTGGTTTTGGTTTATTTCCTACTTTTTCACCACAGCATCATGAAAAATGCACTGACGTGATATCACTGTGTGATATGATGATATAATATCCATATCGTGAACAATTATATCACAATATAACGTTCTGAGATATCACAGGTATCGTCGTATCTTTTATTATCTAACATTTAAAAAATTATCAAGCTGAACTGGTTATATTTTTGTACTGAATAATTTTTATGTATTATTAAAACATATTAATCTAATATATTTTTATTATTTTCAGTTTTCAGTAATTCATTTTTGTAGTTTTTATTTTTCTGTTTAAAAGCAGAACTGAACTGTTTTACAGTAAAACTGTACACAGATCAGCCAGAACATTAAAACCACTGACAGGTGACATGAGTAACGGTGATGATCTCGTTACAGAGGCACCTGTAAAGGGGTGGGGTTTATTTATTTATTAGGCAGCAGGTGAACAGTCGGTTCTCGAAGTTGACGTGTTGGAAGCAGGAAAAATGGTCAAGTGTAAGGATCTGAACGACTGACAAGGGCCAGATTGTGATGGCTAGACGACTGGGTCAGAGTGTCTCCAAAACAGCAGGTGTTGTGGGGTGTTCCTGGTATACAGTGGTTAGTACCTACCAAAAGTGGTCCAAGGAAGGAGAACCTGCGACCCGGTGACAGAGTCATGGGCTCCCAAGGCTCATTGATGGTGTTTGTGCATCGCTTACCTGGGGAAGAGACAGCACCAGGATGCACTATGGGAAGAAGGTGAGCTGGTGGAGGAAGTGAGATGCTCTGGGCAATGTTCTGCTGGGAAACCTTGGGTTTCATGTGGATGTTACTGTAACACGTACCATCTACGTAAACTGTTGCAGACCGAGTTCACCCCTTCATAGCAACAGTATTCCCTAATATCAGTGGTCTCTTTCAGCAGGATGATGCTCCTGACACACTGCAAACATTGTTTGAGGAACATGACGAAGAGTTTAAGGTGTTGACTTGACCTCCAAATTCCCCAGAGCTCAGTCCGATCGAGCGTCTGTGGGATGTGCTGGACAAACAAGTCTGATCCTCGGAGGCCCCACCTCACACGTTGGGACTTAAAGGATCTGCTGCTGACGTCTTGGTGCCAGATACCACAGCACACCTTCAGAGGTCTTGTGGAGTCCATGCCTCGATGCTCAGAGCCGTTTTGACGGCACAAGGGGGACGTACACAGTATTAGGCAGGTGGTTTTAATGTTATGGATGATGGGTGTGTATCGTGCTTCATATAGTGTATGATGGGGTGGTGGCATATGATGGAGTATGATGGGGTATGGTGGCGTATGGTGGAGTATGATGACGTATGATGGTGTATGGTGGAGTATGATGGAGTATGATGGCATATGGTGGAGTATGATGGCGTATGGTGGATTATGATGACGTATGGTGGGGTATGGTGGAGTATGATGGCGTATGGTGGAGTATGATGACGTATGATGGCGTATGGTGGGGTATGATGGCGTATGGTGAGGTATGATGGCGTATGGTGGGGTATGGTGACGTATGGTGGGGTATGATGGTGTATGGTGGAGTATGATGACGTATGGTGGAGTATGATGATGTATGATGGCGTATGGTGGAGTATGATGGCGTATGGTGGAGTATGATGGCGTATGGTGGGGTATGATGGCGTATGGTGGGGTATGGTGGCGTATGGTGGAGTATGATGACGTATGATGATGTATGGTGGAGTATGATGACGTATGATGGCGTATGGTGGAGTATGATGACGTATGATGGCATATGGTGGAGTATGATGACGTATGATGGCGTATGGTGGAGTATGATGACGTATGGTGGGGTATGATGGGGTATCGTGGCGTATGGTGGAGTATGATGACGTATGATGGCGTATGGTGGAGTATGATGATGTATGATGGTGTATGGTGGAGTATGATGACGTATGATGGCATATGGTGGGGTATGATGACGTATGATGGTGAATGGTGGGGTATGATGGCGTATGGTGGGGTATGATAGTGTATGATGACATATGATGACGTGATGGTGAATAGTGGGGTATGATGGCGTATGGTGGGGTATGATGACATATGATGGTGAATGGTGGTGTATGATGACGTATGATGGCGTATGGTGGGGTATGATGGCATATGATGGTGTATGGTGGGGTATGATGACATATGATGGTGAATGGTGGGGTATGGTGGTGTATGATGGCGTATGGTGGGGTATGGTGGGGTATGATGGCGTATGGTGGAGTATGATGGTGTATGGTGGGGTATGATGGCGTATGGTGGGGTATGGTGGAGTATGATGACATATGATGATGTATGGTGGAGTATGATGACGTATGATGGCGCATGGTGGAGTATGATGACGTATGGTGGGGTATGATGGGGTATCGTGGCGTATGGTGGAGTATGATGGCGTATGGTTGAGTATGATGATGTATGATGGTGTATGGTGGAGTATGATGACGTATGATGGCATATGGCGGGGTATGGTGGCGTATGGTGGGATATGATGACGTATGATGGTGTAAGGTGCAGTATGATGGCGTATGGTGGAGTATGATGACGTATGATGGCGTATGGTGGGGTATGGTGGCGTATGGTGGAGTATGATGACATATGATGATGTATGGTGGAGTATGATGGCGTATGGTGGAGTATGATGGGGTATCGTGGCGTATGGTGGAGTATGATGACGTATGATGCGTATGGTGGAGTATGATGGGGTATCGTGGCGTATGGTGGAGTATGATGACGTATGGTGGAGTATGATGGCGTATGGTGGAGTATGATGACGTATGGTGGGGTATGGTGGCGTATGGTGGAGTATGATGACGTATGATGGCGTATGGTGCAGTATGATGGCGTATGGTGGAGTATGATGACGTATGATGGTGTATGGTGGGGTATGATGGCGTATGGTGAGTATGATGATGTTTGATGGCGTATGGTGGAGTATGATGGCATATGGTGTAGTATGATGACGTTTGATGCCCTATGGTGCGGTATGATGGGGTATGGTGGGGTATGATGGCTTATGGTGGAGTATGATGGTGTATGATGGTGCATTGTGGGGTATGAGGCGTATGGTGGGGTATGATGACGTAAGGTTGGGGTAAGGTGGAGGATGATGACGTATGATGGTGTATGGTGGAGTATGATGGCGTATGGTGGGCTATGGTGGCGTATGGTGGAGTATGATGACGTATGATGGCGTATGGTGGGGTATGGTGGCGTATGGTGGAGGATGATGACGTATGGTGGTGTATGGAGAGTATGATGACGTATGGTGGGGTATGGTGGCGTATGGTGGAGGATGATGACGTATGGTGACATACGGTGGAGTATGATGGCGTATGGTGGGGTATGATGGCATATGGTGGAGTATGATGACGTATGATGACGTATGATGGCGTATGGTGGAGTATGATGACGTATGATGGCGTATTATGATGCAGTATGATGGCGTATGGTGGCGTATGGTGGAGGATGATGACGTATGGTGGTGTATGGAGAGTATGATGACGTATGGTGGGGTATGGTGGCGTATGGTGGAGGATGATGACGTATGGTGGCGTATGGTGGGGTATGATGGCGTATGGTGGGGTATGGTGGCGTATGGTGGGGTATGATGGCATATGGTGGAGTATGATGACGTATGATGGCGTATGGTGGAGTATGATGACGTATGATGGCTTATGGTGGAGTATGATGGCGTATGGTGCAGTATGATGACGTATGATGGCATATTATGGTGCAGTATGGTGGCGTATGGTGGGATATGATGGCATATGGTGGAGTATGATGGCGTATGGTGGGGTATGATGGCGTATGGTGGAGTATGATGATGTATGATGGCGTATGGTGGAGTATGATGGCGTATGGTGGAGTATGATGGCGTATGGTGGGGTATGGTGGAGTATGGTGGGGTATGGTGGAGTATGATGACGTATGGTGGAGTATGATGACGTTTGATGGCGTATGGTGGAGTGTGATGGCGTATGATGGCGTATGGTGAGGTATGGTGGTGTATGGTGGAGTATGATGACGTATGATGGCGTATGGTGGGGTATCGTGGAGTATGGTGGAGTATAATCACGTATGGTGGAGTACGGTGGAGTATGATGGCGTATGGTGGAGTATGATGACCTATGGTGGGGTATGGTGGAATATAATGACATATGGTGGAGTATGATGACGTATGATGGCGTATGGTGGAGTATGATGACGTATGATGGCGTATGGTGGGGTATGGTGAGGTATGGTGGAGTATAATCACGTATGGTGGAGTACGGTGGAGTATGATGGCGTATGGTGGAGTATGATGACCTATGATGGCGTATGGTGGGGTATGGTGGGGTATGGTGGAGTATAATGACATACGGTGGAGTATGATGATGTATGATGGCGTATGGTGGGGTATGGTGGAGTATGGTGGGGTATGATGACGTATGATGGCGTATGGTGGGGTATGGTGGAGTATGGTGGGGTATGATGACGTATGATGACGTATGATGGCGTATGGTGGGGTATGGTGGAGTATGGTGGGGTATGGTGGGGTATGATGTATGGTGGAATATGATGACGTATGATGGCGTATGGTGGGGTATGGTGGAGTATGGTGGGGTATGGTGGGGTATGATGTATGGTGGAATATGATGACGTATGATGGCGTATGGTGGGGTATGGTGGGGTATGATGGGGTATGATGTTTAATGATGGTTTATTCTGGTGAAGGCTAGTGTAGGATGCACATTACTACAGAATCACCTGAGAATCAATCTCCAGCTGAGGTTTCATGATGCCTAGCCGCAGTTCCAGTTCCTTAGTGCACAGCTAGTAATATTATTATTATTATTATTATTATTATTATTATTATTATTATTATTGTTGTTATTATTGTTACACCTCCTCTATTCTCCATACACCTGACATGGTGGAGATACTCACTTCACTGCGCTCCACTGTCTGTTTCATGTAAACTGTGTTTCAGTAAATGTCACACTGCCCCCAGGTGGACCCTCAGATTTGTGTGAGGCTCCTCCCACTCAGTTGTATTTTAAGCTCCTCCCACTCAGGTGTGAGTCAGGTCACAGGTCAGAGCACAGGGACAGTAACATGCTCCTCATTAACATTAATGTGTGTGTGTGTGTGTGTGTGTGTGTGTGTGTGTGTGTTGTGTTCAGGTTTGGTGAAACTGGGTGTCCACTGTATCACAGGACAGAAAGTGGCTATAAAGATTGTAAACAGAGAGAAACTCTCAGAGTCTGTCCTCATGAAGGTAACACACACACTCACTCACTCACACACACACACACTGACACACACATACCCACACACACACTGACACACACACATACACACACAATCACACACTCACTCACTGACACACACACACACACACACGCGCATACACTCACTCACACACACACACATACACACACACATACACACACACAATCACACACTCACTCACTGACACACATACACACACACACACACACACACACACACACACATACACACACACGCACACACACACACACACACACACACACACACACACACACACGTATAATCCATTAAATGAGTGAGGAGATTTTTGTGACATCCCCACAATAAATACTAGAACCTGAATGTTAGAATTGTTAAAAAGATTAGTTTGAACTGAGATACATTAGTTTTGCGTTAATAAACATCAGATTAAAAGTCTGATCTGCTGGTGTGTATGATTAGAGCGGCAGAATGAATCAGATTTCCCGCCTCCTCGGTGATTTAAACCCGTAACTGTGGTGTTGATGAGGTTCAGTATATTCAGTATCACTGTGTCTAATTAATATTAATTAATAATGTTCCTCTTACGCCTCCTCAAATTACATCTAACTCTGCACAACTCTGTGTGTGTATGTGTGTGTGTGTGTGTGTGTGTGCGCAGGTGGAGAGAGAGATCGCCATTCTGAAGCTAATTGAACATCCGCACGTCCTCAAACTGCACGATGTGTACGAGAATAACAAATACCTGTAAGTGTGAACACACTCTTGTTCTCTGTGTGTGTGTGTGTGTGTGTGTGTGTGTGTGTGTGTGAGAGAGAGAGAGAGAGAGAGAGAGAGCTAACTGTGAAAACTAAATAGTCATACTTATGGACTCTAATGGCAAATTTATCAAACCAAATCAACTATTTCCAAGTCAAGATGTGCAAATGCTGAAATGCAGACACACAGGCCACGCACCAGAGCTTCTACAGAAACGGCCTGAGGACTCACAATTACATCATAGTGCACAGTGGAACCAACCTGCTGCGTTCTCTACTCCAGAAAGCAGACAGGGAAATCTGCAGAGTCGCCGAAAGAATGTCCAGACTATTCCCAAACACCAGAGTCGTCGTCTCCACCGTACTGCCCAGAAATAACGTAGCACCTGCAGTTATACACCAAATCAACATGGAGATCACAACTCCAGACATCCCTCTTCATCTGGACAACAGGAGACAACAACAAGAGGAACCCACTGCTGGGATCCACGGACCAACCAGACTCCACCCACTGCCACACTAACTCTGCCAACTGCCATCTCGACTCCGCCCACTGCCAGGGCAGATCAGACATCAGCACAACAAAACACCCATCCCCGAGCTACGTACAAGCTGGTACAGAAACCCCACCCTACCCCGCACCACCAAGCACCTGCTCCACCCACCACCACCATGCCCACATTACAGGAACTGGGAGAGATTACTCACCTTCTCACCACCCTATATGACAACCTGCTCACACAGGTCTGCTGATTACAGCTAATACATCTCAAAGGGACTACATTTATTAATATTACACTACTAATTAAAACTACTTTTATAATTATAATATTACAATGATATAATATTGACAATATAATTATAATAACTATTATGAACTATTAATAGCTATTATCAGCTGGGAATTGAAATGTAGAGCTTGGGATAGCAAGGATAGTGATAATTATAAGAGTTAACTTTAACGCTGTTACTGTTATATTGTTCCGTAATCTTTTATTTTCTCTGTGATATACCTTTCCTTTTGTTTATATACTTTTTTTTACGATCCACTATCTTCATACCTAACTACCTAAATGACCTCTTTTAAAATAAGCTCCTGGAACATCCATGGCCCGTGTTCCTCAGCCTTTGGAAACAAGAGCACAAATTCTGACTTTGTCCAGGGCCTGAGGAACATGGACATCGCCATCTTACAGGAAACCTGGAACCACGCTGCCATGCCGACGCTCTGTCCACCTCAGTAAATAGAGATCATACTACCCCCTATAAACAAACCCAACATTAAATATGGACTAACATCAGGATCTATTATCACATGGTATCATGAAAAGTTTAAAAACTCCATCACACCGATCAAAACAGGAGAATCACGCATCTGGCTCAGACTAAAGCAACAGTACACCTGTGTGCAGGTTAAATCCCACTACACCTATCCCCCTGTTCTAACGAGGACTTTCCCACCCTGAAGCAGAGATCGCTCCGTTTCAGACGCATAGAGACGTTTTACTATGCTGTGATCTAAACGCTTGAATCGACCAAGAGATTGATCTGAAGGGAGATAAACACATTTTCCAAAACATTCCAATACACCACCAGGACGACAAATCACAAAGAAACAGTTGTGACAAAATAATAAATAAAAACGGAAGACAGTTGTTAGTAAAAGTCTAGGTTCATTTATAGTAAACGGGTGAATCCTAGAGGACTCTGTGGGCAGATTCACAAACTGCTGGAGGTCAGGATGTAGTGCAGTGGACTACTGCGTCACAGACTTAAACCCGAACCTCATTAAAAGACTCACAGTGAGACCCTAAACCCTGCTAACACACCACTACCTGTCTGTACTGTACTGGTCCATCAACAACTCCATCAACAGCTCCGCCAACAACTCCCATCAACAACTCCATCAACAACTCCCATCAACAACTCCGCCAACAACTCCATCAACAACTCCATCAACAACTCCGCCAACAACTCCATCAACAACTCCATCAACAACTCCATCAACAACTCCGCCAACAACTCCATCAACAACTCCATCAACAACTCCATCAACAACTCCGCCAACAACTCCATCAACAACTCCCATCAACAGCTCCGCCAACAACTCCATCAACAACTCCATCAACAACTCCCATCAACAGCCCCGCCAACAACTCCATCAACAACTCCATCAACAACTCCGCCAACAACTCCATCAACAACTCCATCAACAACTCCATCAACAACTCCCATCAACAGCTCCGCCAACAACTCCATCAACAACAACAACAACTCCATCAACAACTCCATCAACAACTCCAACAACTCCATCAACAGCTCCGCCAACAACTCCATCAACAACTCCATCAACAACTCCAACAACTCCAACAACTCCATCAACAACTCCGCCAACAACTCCATCAACAACTCTATCAACAACTCCGCCAACAACTCCATCAACAAGTCTATCAACAGCTCCGCCAACAACTCCATCAACAACTCCGCCAACAACTCCATCAACAGCTCCGCCAACAACTCCATCAACAACTCCATCAACAACTCCATCAACAACTCCGCCAACAACTCCATCAACATCTCCATCAACAGCTCCACCAACAACTCCGCCAACAACTCCATCAACAGCTCCGCCAACAACTCCATCAACAACTCCATCAACAACTCCGCCAACAACTCCATCAACATCTCCATCAACAGCTCCGCCAACAACTCCATCAACATCTCCATCAACAACTCCGCCAACAACTCCGTCAACAACTCCACCAACAACTCCGCCGAAACTCCGCCAACAATTCCGTCAACAACTCCATCAACAACGCCATCAACAGCTCCGCCAACAACTCCATCAACAACTCCATCAACAGCCCCGCCAACAACTCCATCAACAACTCCATCAACAGCCCCGCCAACAACTCCACCAACAACTCCATCAACAACTCCACCAACAACTCCATCAACAACTCCATCAACAACTCCGCCAACAACTCCATCAACAACTCCATCAACAACTCCGCCAACAACTCCATCAACAACTCCATCAACAGCTCCATCAACAACTCCATCAACAACTCCATCAACAACTCCGTCAACAACTCCATCAACAACTCCGTCAACAACTCCATCAACAGCTCCGCCAACAACTCCATCAACAACTCCATCAACAGCTCCGCCAACAACTCCATCAACAACTCCATCAACAGCTCCGCCAACAACTCCATCAACAACTCCATCAACAGCTCCGCCAACAACTCCATCAACAACTCCATCAACAGCTCCATCAACAATTCCGCCAACAACTCCATCAACAACTCCATCAACAGCTCCGCCAACAACTCCATCAACAACTCCATCAACAACTCCGTCAACAACTCCATCAACAGCTCCGCCAACAACTCCATCAACAACTCCATCAACAGCTCCGCCAACAACTCCATCAACAACTCCATCAACAGCTCCATCAACAGCTCCATCAACAATTCCGCCAACAACTCCATCAACAACTCCATCAACAACTCCATCAACAACTCCATCAACAGCTCCATCAACAACTCCATCAACAACTCTATCAACAACTCCGCCAACAACTCCATCAACAACTCCATCAACAGCCCCGCCAACAACTCCAACAACTCCATCAACAACTCCACCAACAACTCCATCAACAACTCCATCAACAACTCCGCCAACAACTCCATCAACAACTCCATCAACAATTCCGCCAACAACTCCATCAACAACTCCATCAACAGCTCCATCCACAACTCCATCCACAACTCCATCAACAACTCCATCAACAACTCCATCAACAATTCTGTCAACAACTCCATCAACAACGCCATCAACAGCTCCGCCAACAACTCCATCAACAACTCCATCAACAGCTCCGCCAACAACTCCATCAACAACTCCATCAACAGCTCCATCAACAATTCCGCCAACAACTCCATCAACAACTCCATCAACAACTCCATCAACAGCTCCATCAACAACTCCATCAACAACTCCATCAACAACTCCATCAACAACTCCATCAACAACTCCATCAACAGCTCCATCAACAACTCCATCAACAGCTCCATCAACAACTCCGCCAACAACTCCATCAACAACTCCATCAACAACTCCATCAACAACTCCATCAACAACTCCATCAACAGCTCCGCCAACAACTCCATCAACAACTCCATCAACAACTCCATCAACAGCTCCATCAACAACTCCATCAACAACTCCATCAACAACTCCGCCAACAACTCCATCAACAACTCCATCAACAACTCCATCAACAACTCCATCAACAGCTCCGCCAACAACTCCATCAACAATTCCGTCAACAACTCCGCCAACAACTCCATCAACAACTCCATCAACAACTCCCACAGAGCAGAGCTCAGGATTTTCCCTGCATTTAAATATAATAGAGAGCAGCAAAATTCTGGGTCCATCTAAACCACTTTGACCCCAAATCCCTACAGTTCAGAGCTCTCCTCACTAACCCCCTGTCCACAGAAACTCATCCCCTGAGTCAGATAACAACATAATCACCAACCTGAACCAAAACCCTAAACACACTCACCCAAACACACACTCGCACATGGACTCTCACCCGGACTCGCA
>NC_030417.2:39994502-39997002 GCF_001660625.3 Ictalurus punctatus
TATACATACACACATATACATACACACACACACACACACATATACATACACACATATACATACACACACATACACACACATATACACACACACATATACATACACACATATACATACACACATATACATACACACATATACATACACACACACACACACATTTACATACACACATATACATACACATACACACACATATACATACACACATATACATACACACATATACATACACACATACACACACATATACATACACACATACACACACATATACATACACACATATACATATACATACACACATATACATACACACACATACACACACATATACATACACACACATACACACACATATACATACACACATATACATACACACATATACATACACACACATACACACACATATACATACACACATATACATACACACACATACACACACACATATACATACACACATATACATACACACACATACACACATATACATACACACATATACATACACACACATACACACACATATACATACACACACATACACACACATATACATACACACATATACATACACACATATACATACACACACATACACACACATATACATACACACATATACATACACACACATACACACACACATATACATACACACATATACATACACACACATACACACATATACATACACACATATACATACACACATATACACACACATATACATACACACATATACATACACACATATACATACACACACATACACACACATATACATACACACATATACATACACACATATACACACACACACATACACACACATATACATACACACATATACATACACACACATACACACACACATATACATACACACATATACATACACACATACACACACATATACATACACACATATACATACACACACATACACACATATACATACACACACATACATACACACATACACACACGTACACACACATATACATACACACGTACATACACACACATACATACACACACATATACATACACACACATACATACACACACATACACACATATACATACACACACATACATACTCATACATACATACACACACATACACACACATACATACACACATATACATACAGTGAGGGAAAGAAGTGTTTGATCCCCTGCTGATTTTGTACGTTTGCCCACTGACAAAGAAATGATCAGTCTATAATTTTAATGGTAGATTTATTTGAACAGTGAGAGACAGAATAACAACAAGAAAATCCAGAAAAACACATCCACGACCCATTTTCAATGCCCTGTCTGAGGGAAGGAGGTTCTCACCCAAGATTTGACGGTACATGGCCCCGTCCATCGTCCCTTTGATGCGGTGAAGTTGTCCTGTCCCCTTAGCAGAGAAACACCCCCAAAGCATAATGTTTCCACCTCCATGTTTGACGGTGGGGATGGTGTTCCAGGGGTCATAGGCAGCATTCCTCCTCCTCCAAACACGGCGAGTTGAGTTGATGCCAAAGAGCTCCATTTTGGTCTCATCTGACCTCAACATTTTCTCCCAGTTGTCCTCTGAATCATTCAGAGGTTCATTGGCAAACTTCAGACGGGCATGTATATGTGCTTTCTTGAGCAGGGGGATCTTGCGGGCGCTGCAGGATTTCAGTCCTTCACGGCGTAGTGTGTTACCAATTGTTTTCTTGGTGACTATGGTCCCAGCTGCCTTGAGATCATTGACAAGATCCTCCTGTGTAGTTCTGGGCTGATTCCTCACTGTTCTCATGATCACTGCAACTCCACGAGGTGAGATCTTGCATGGAGCCCCAGGCCGAGGGAGATCGACAGTTCTTTTGTGCTTCTTCCATTTGCGAATAATCGCACCAACTGTTGTCCCCTTCTCACCAAGCTGCTTGGCACTGGTCTTGTAGCCCATTCCAGACTTGTGTAGGTCTACAATCTTGTCCCTGACATCCTTGGAGAGCTCTTTGATCTTGGCCATGGTGGAGAATTTGGAATCTGATTGATTGATTGCTTCTGTGGACAGGTGTCTTTTATACAGGTAACAAACTGAGATTAGGAGAACTCCCTTTAAGAGTGTGCTCCTAATCTCAGATCGTCACCTGTATAAAAGACACCTGGGAGCCAGAAATCTTTCTGATTGAGAGGGGGTCAAATACTTATTTCCCTCATTAAAATGCAAATCAATTTATAACGTTTTTGACGTGCGTTTTTCTGGATTTTCTTGTTGTTATTCTGTCTCTCACTGTTCAAATAAATCTACCATTAAAGTTATAGACTGATCATTTCTTTGTCAGTGGGCAAACGTACAAAATCAGCAGGGGATCAAACACTTCTTTCCCTCACTGTACACACACATACACATACATACATATGCATACACACATATACATACATACACACATATATACATACACACACACATACATACACACACATATACATACATACACACATATATACA
>NC_030417.2:40002002-40012002 GCF_001660625.3 Ictalurus punctatus
GCCCCGCCCCTCGGGCGGCCCAGCGCGTGCCTGATCAAAAAACCCAGACGCTTCCATCCAAGGCGGCAACCGACCGGCCACACCTACAGTCTATGAAGTCCCTCCCCCTGCAGACGCCGCCCTCCCCCTCCCCTTCCCCG
Organism: Ictalurus punctatus; assembly: GCF_001660625.3. NCBI lineage: Eukaryota > Metazoa > Chordata > Actinopteri > Siluriformes > Ictaluridae > Ictalurus > Ictalurus punctatus. The sequence goes on from NC_030417.2 coordinate 40,002,143, forward strand.
TCTCCACTCCTCTCCCCCATCCCTCGTTTCTTCTTCTTCCCCGCTCCCTCCGTCCTGAAGTCCGTCACTAAGTCCATCTATCCTAACTCTGCCCATGTGTCGCAGGTCACGCCCCAGGATTCCCCGCTTCCCACCCCCCTTGGAACCCCCCAGCACCCCCCTCCCACCCCACCGTCCTCCTCTTCCTCCTCCTCCTCCTCGCGGGCTGAAGGGGGCGGGGCTGGAAGTAGCGCAGGGGGCGGCTCCCTGTCCCTCACTCCCCCCTCCAGCCCCGGCGCAGGTGGTGGAATGGCTGCTAGTAGCTCCGCCCATTGGAGGAGTCGTCTCAACTCGTTCAAGAACAACCTGCTGGGTTCACCACGCTTCCATCGCCGCAAGCTGCAGGGTGAGAAACAGTCACACACAACACGTACGACCGACTGAAGGAGTTCAGAGGTACAGCAGGTAGCATAGCCACCTCACCTGTCCAGGGCCGGGGTTCCACGCTGAGCTCACGAAGTCTCACCTGTTCTCCCTGTGAGTGGGTGGAGCTTCAGCAGTGACATGTGAATCTGACAGTTAAAATGTCAAAACTGAATTAATAAATGGTCGAAATCTGATCGTATATCAGTATGAACATATGGGACTGGGACTGATTAGATTAGATATCTCAGCAGCAAGCCTAACCACACCCTCTCAGTAACGTGTTTATCCTGACCCCGCCCTTGTAATTGTACCCTACTGACTATAATCGTACACGTTACAGAAAAAAAACAACTTTTGCATTAATATATCTGTCTGAATAATTTATTCTGTTCTAAATGACACATGGAAATGTTACGTGGTGTCTGTAGTTCTCAGCCCCAGGATCTCGTCTGACTTCTCTCTGTTTCTGTAGTTCCTACATCAGAAGACATGTCCAGCCTAACCCCGGAGTCCAGCCCAGAGTGAGTAACCAACCACAGGAGGGATGAGATGATTGGGTTTTAGATGTGTGTGTGTGTGTGTGTGTGTGTGTGTATGTGTGTGTGTGTGTGTGTGTGTGTGTGTGTGTGTGATAACTCTGTCCTCTGTCCTTTACAGGTTGGCTAAGAAGTCTTGGTTTGGGAACTTCATCAGTCTGGAAAAAGAGGAGCAGATTTTTGTTGTAATCCGAGACAAGCCTCTGAGCTCCATCAAGGCTGACATCGTCCACGCTTTTCTATCAGTTAGTGCTCCACCTACTGTTCCCTTTCCTTCTCTCTTCCTATCTTCTCTAACTTCTCTATCTTCTCTATTCCTATCTTCTTTATCTTCAATTGGTTGTTCTTTTTTCACCTTTTCCTTTCCCTTAGCATTCATTCCTTTCTATCTTTCATTTCCTTTCCACTTTTTATTTTCTTCTCTTCCCATTTCTTCTCACTCCTTCTTTTCCTTACCGTTCCATTCCTTTCCTTTCTCTTCCCATCCCTGTCCCTCCGTCCCACCTCTTCTCTTCTCTTTTTTTCCCACCCCACTCCTTTCCCTTCTTTTGTGCCCTTCCTTTTTTATGCTCTATTCCCATCCTTTCTTCCGTCCCCCGTCTCATTCCCCTACTTCTCTTCCCTCTGCTGCTTGGGGTTTTCAACGTAACGTCTCTCCTGTGTTCCTCAGATCCCATCGCTGAGCCACAGCGTGATCTCCCAGACGAGTTTCCGTGCAGAATACAAAACCTCCGGTGGTTCCTCCGTCTTCCAGAAGCCCATCAAATTCCAAGTGGACATCTCCTTCTCCGAGGCCGAGCGGGAACGAGAGCGAGGGAGGGAAGGGAAAAGGGAGACTGGAATCTACAGCGTGACCTTCACCCTCATCTCAGGTGTACACTGCTTATATCAGTACTCTGTGTAGGTTCGGCAAGTAATGTTCTGAGTTCTGATCATGTTGTCTGTGGTATGTTTCTGTTCTTCAGGTCCTAGTCGCAGGTTTAAGAGAGTGGTGGAGACGATCCAGGCTCAGCTGCTCAGTACTCATGACCAGCCGTCTGTGCAGGCCCTCGCCGGTGAGAGTTCATAATAAACTCACACAAACATATCAATAATCTCACAGCAGTGTGGCGAAAACCCACCACGAAGAACATTTTGATATAAAAAAAATACAGTCATGTGAAAAAGTAAGTACACCCCATGGAAATTTTTACATATTTGGACGAGCAAACATTTGATCCTCTTTGAAACAGCACCTATCAATAAAGTTGATGCACTTATATATCAACAGAAATATCAATAGATGTGATATTCTTCTGTGGGAAAAAGTAAGTACACCCTTGACCTCAGAAGCTAGTATTGCCCCCTTTAGCAGAAATAACGTCTTGTAGGTGTTTTGCATAATTGTCCACCAGGCTCGCTGGAATTTCTGACCACTCGTCCATGCAATATTCTTTCAGTTGCAAGATGTTTGAAGGTTTTCTTGCATGTTCTGCCCATTTCACATCCACCAACAACATCTCAATGGGATTCAAATCCGGGCTTTGACTCGGCCGTTCCGTAACCCTCCATTTCCTCTTTTTGAGCCGTTCCTTGGTGGATTTGCTCGTGTGCTTAAGATCATTATCCTGTTGAACGATACACTTTCAGTTCAACTTCACATTATCTTCACGCACTCTTTGATATGATGCAGAATTCATAGTTGAAACAATGAATGTAAATTGTTCAGTCCCTGAGGCAGCGAAGCAACCACAAACCATGACATTCCCACCACCATGATTCACAGTTGGTGTGAGGTGTTTCTCCTGAAAAGCTGTCTTTGATCTTCACCAAACATGTCTGCTGTTACTGTGGCCAAACACCTCTATCTCTGATTCATCTGTCCAGACAACATTATTCCAAAAGGTCTGGTCTTTGCCTGTATGCTCATAAACAAACTGTAGTCTTGCGAAGGCTTTTTCCTGACACGCCTCCCATGCAGGTCAAATCTCTGCGATCTCTTTCTGATTGTAGAAGCATGCGCTTTCACACCAACAGCTGCAAGACTTACTGAGGATCCTGTGATGATATTTTGGGGATCTTGGAGACTCCTTTCTGCATCAGACGGTCTGATCTTGTGCTGAATTTGCTGGGACGGTCAGTCCTGGACAAATTGTCAGTCATTTGAAATCTGCGCCATTTGTAGATGATTTTCCTTACAGTGGAATGATGTATTTCAAATAATTTGGAGAACTTTTTAAATCCCTCGCCAGACTCATGGGCCATCCATAACCTTTTTTCTATCGGCCTTACAGAACTCTTTATATATTGGCATGATGACACCACACACCTCAATAACAAAGGGAACACCAGACACTGGATATGAGAGGGGTATAAATAAGACCGGTTCCACCTGCACTCCCTAAGAAGGTTCTAATCACTGGAACCCGATCTTCAACACCTGATTCTAATTTTATGGATTTAAAGGTGTGATAAATGTAGGGGTGTACTTACTTTTTCCATGTGACTGATCTGTTTTTTGTGAATTGTGAAAATTACTACAAATGTTAGTTTTATGTGTCATTTGATAGAGACAGTATCAGCTTTATTATTAGGCACTAACCAACAATTTCCATGGGGTGTACTTACTTTCTCACATGACTGTACGTGATGGGCCAGTCAGCTACTTTTAAGAAACTGTTTAAATGCTGTTTCTTTTCATAAAACCCACGGAGGAAGTACTAATCACACCTGAGATTTCAGGAAAAGTATATTATCACATATCTTAATAATGCCGTCAGTTAATATTTATTGTCGTTATTTGAACCCGATCTGTCAGGCAGATTTCATTCGTGTTTGTTCTGGCCACACCCACCTCCGTGTTAACGATGTTGACGACAGTGATATTAATTGACCCATAATCAGACCCTGACCGTTTATCTTTAACAGATGAGAAGAACGGGATCTCCTCTCATCCCCCTGGCACTCCCACCCGCCAGAACTCGCGGCGCTCTGAAGGGGGCGGAGACCACAACGAGAGGGCGGAGCGTGCAGACGGTGCAGGTACGGGGGGCAGCGGTAGCGTCATCCAGCGCAAAGGGTCGGGCAAGGACAAGACCCGCCTCCTGTCGTCCAACGGAACCCAGTCTCAGCCTTGAGAGAACTCTCCGGAAAACAGATACAGAGCTTTGACTCTGTTCTCCCCGACCCCTCACCCAGAAATTCCCACAATCCCTCAGTCACAGACCCCCGACTCCTCATCGGTAAAACCTGTAGCCCCAACCAGCTGGGAGGAAACTATTAGTGTATTGAAGAAGAAATGGATGTTGTTACTCACCGACACCACGAATCACCTGCGAACACCTGAACCTGCTCAAAGAGCCGGAACTATGATGTCAGTCACCTCGCGCGTGCAGAGGATCTCGCGTCCGAACTTACACTGAGCATCTCGAGGCGGAGCTACACCACGTACACATTAGTTACTGATCACCTGGACGGAGGATGGTCTCGTTTTCATCATCACGTCATCATCTTTGTCGTCATAGAAACACACTCCTTTTTCAAACAAATGTCACTCATACAGACCGCCTTCCTGAAGACACCGAGAGAACAATCCGGATTCGTGCGCTCCGGGGACACGTGGAGGAAACGTGGATTGGAGCGCAGACAGAACCTCGCCTCGCGCCGGATTAACACGCTGGAAGTGAGGTGTGTGTAGAGCATCCGGTGTGTGAAAGCAAATCAAACCCCAACACAGTCTCTGAGCACGGCACGGTTTAATCCTCTGATGTTTAAACCTCCTTTTACCCCTCCGGAACACGAGAACACGGCGGCTCGGAGTCCAAAACAACCCGAAAGAAGAAGAGAATTCAGAGCGAACGAATCCAATCAAGTGAAGAATGTCAAAGATAAACGAACAAAAAAAGCTATTTTAAAAGTATTTATTTCATTTAAGATCCGAGTACATTTATTTTAAAGGTGTTATTTATTTATTTATTTATTTATTTATTTATTTATTTAAATGGGTGCTGTAGAGTTAGCAGGCGAACAGATGAAGCAGTGGCTGGAAAATTTGTCACGTTCATTTCGTTCCCAAACATTAAAATCATGCTGCAAAAGTTTTACGTTGAAAAGCTGCTGTTTCAGTTCTGTTTGTGTTTCTGTTCTACTTCTTTTTCATTTCACAACAATAAAAATCAAATAAAAAACAAATACAACACAACAATGACGACAAGTGAAAGAAGAGCAAGAAAGGACTTGGAGAAGAACTTCACACCTCAGATGTTCCTGGCAGTAAATATTTGGCAAAATCATGAAGAAATAAAAAAAAGTTTATAAACTGAACTGAGACTTGGTGAGGAGGAGGAGGAGGAGGAAGAGGAGGAGGAAGAGGAAGAGGAGGAGAAGTGAAGTTCCGCCTTCTTCAGCATCATTAAGAATGTTAACCACAAAAACCCAAAGCAAACACTCAGAGACAGATCCATGTACTGAATGTGAGCAGTATTCACACACACACACACACACACACACACACACACACACACACACTCTCTCCCCATCTCTCTCTCTCTCTCTCTTTAAGCCCCTCCCCCTCTGACAGATCTACACCTAAGTAGTAAACAAAAGACTGTAAGGTTGTAGGGTTTCATTCCTCCTGCACACCCAGACAACACAACCGGTTTCTCATGGTTCCTGTGTTTAGCGCCAATAAAAACATGAAGAATAAAACATCTGGACTACAGCAATACACTCGAAGCTACAGATGTGTTTTAAGGCCACGTTAAAGGGACTGAAAAGGTTCAGGGATGAGGTTGTGATGTTTTGAGGAGGAACGTTGTGAGGTCTACTGCTACCAGAATACCGTTTTTATTTTATAAGAATGACTCAGGTCCTTTAGATAAAGAATAAGACTGTAATGTTACTTCTCATTTCAGGTAAATATCGAAAGTTCTGCTTCAAGCAAAGACGCGGATCTGAGAACTTTGTGGTTTGTTTTCTAAAATAAACGCTGTAGATCTTCCTGCACGCTCGATTCAGAGCTCGAGGACGTTCCTGCTTCAGCGAATCCACACCATGACGGTTCCTGTTCACACATTTACTCACTAATATTCTACAACTTCCTCATGTTACAGCTTTATTCTAAAAACAACAACAACTCAGATCCTCGCAGTAGACCAGACAACTTCATCTGTTCCAACTTCATCCCCAAATCCTGCTTTTACTTTCTAAAGCTGTGTAGAGCAGCGTCACACAATCACACCATCACACCATCACACAGGAACACCATCACACAGGAACACCATCATGAAGAGAGACCTCAGAAGAGCACAAAGCTGACCTGGTCCTGCACAGGGACTCACAGAGGGGTGAAGACCAGCTGACAGAAGGACGGAGTGAAGGACGGAGTGATGGACAGTGAAGGACGGAGTGAAGGACGGAGTGATGGACAGAGTGAAGGACAGAGTGAAGGACAGTGAAGGACAGAGTGAAGGACAGAGTGAAGGATGGAGTGATGGACAGAGTGAAGGACAGAGTGAAGGACAGTGAAGGACAGAGTGAAGGACAGTGAAGGACGGAGTGATGGACAGTGAAGGACAGAGTGAAGGACAGTGAAGGACAGAGTGAAGGACAGTGAAGGACAGTGAAGGACGGAGTGAAGGACGGAGTGATGGACAGAGGGATGGACAGAGTGAAGGACAGAGTGAAGGACAGAGTGAAGGACAGAGTGAAGGACAGAGTGAAGGACGGAGTGAAGGACAGAATGATGGACGGAGTGAAGGACGGAGTGATGGACAGAGGGATGGACAGAGTGAAGGACAGAGGGATGGACAGAGTGAAGGACAGCGTGAAGGACGGAGTGAAGGACAGAGTGAAGGACGGAGTGATGGACAGTGAAGGACAGAGGGATGGACAGAGTGAAGGACAATGAAGGACAGAATGAAGGACAATGAAGGACAGAGTGAAGGACAGAATGAAGGATGGAGTGAAGGACGGAGTGATGGACAGTGAAGGACAGAGGGATGGACAGAGTGATGGACAGAGTGAAGGATGGAGTGATGGACAGAGTGAAGGACAGAGTGATGGACAGAGTGAAGGACAGAGGGATGGACAGAGTGAAGGACAGTGATGGACAGAGTGAAGGACAGTGAAGGACGGAGTGAAGGACAGAGTGATGGACAGAGTGAAGGACAGAATGATGGACAGAGTGTGGAGTTAATGAGTTACTGAACACTCGAAATGCCTTAATCACAAGCTGAACATGTGGAACACTGACTCGGACTGATTGTTTACACACACACACACACACACACACACACACACACACACACACACACACTGCAACCTGCACAATTCATGCATCTGATCATGGAGGAAGTTACCTCGAGTGAGTCTGTGTGTGTGTGTGTGTGTGTTTGTGTGTGTGTGTGTGTGTGTGTTTGTGTGAGGAGAGCGGTGTTGTGAATACTCGGCCGTGAGTGAATGTGAAATTAATTTATACACACATCTACCACACCTCCATCACCACCACTGAATGTCCCTCTCTCCTCTCCTCCTCTCTCCTCTCCTCCTCGCTCCTCTCCTCCTCGCTCCTCTCTTCTCCTCTTCACTTCGCCTCTCCTCTCTCCTCCTCTCTCCTCTCCTCTCATTTCTTCTCTTCTCCTCACCGTACTCCACTCCGTCTTCTCACACATGCACACAATTCAGTTCTCTCTTCAATCGTCTCCTTCACACGTGTATCACCATTTATATACCTCATCTATGTACTCTTTCTCTCATTATTATACTTTGTCCTTTTTATATCATAATCTCCCTGCCTGCCCCCGCACATACCCCCAACCCCCGCACACATACCCCCCACACATACCACCCGCACATACCCCCAACCCCCGCACACATACCCCCCACACATACCCCCAACCCCCGCACACATACCCCCCACACATACCACCCGCACATACCCCCAACCCCCGCACACATACCCCCCGCACATACCCCCAACCCCCGCACACATACCCCCCACACATACCCCCAACCCCCGCACACATACCCCCAACCCCCGCACATATACCCCCCCACACATACCCCCCACACATACCCCCCGCACATACCCCCAACCCCCACACACATACCCCCCGCACATACCCCCAACCCCCGCACACATACCCCCCGCACATACCCCCAACCCCCGCACACATACCCCCCACACATACCTCCACTCCCCCACTCGCTGTAAGCACACATTACTCTCCTCTTTGTTCTTTGTCCATTCTATACTTATGATTATTAATTATCGCCGTCATTGTTATTGATTATATCAGATAAGATTGTAAATCTGTACTCCCCTAAATGCCCCCCACCCTACACATACATCCCCCCCTACACATACATCCCCCCTACACCTACATGCCCCCCCACCCCTCCAAAAAAACCACAGCACAGTAGAAACCATGTTTTTCAAATGATGATGGAAGTCATTAAATATGTTGGGGGGAGAAAAACCATGAAGGAGGAAATGAAATGTCTGTATTATACTTCAAATAAAAAGTGCACTATTATTATTGCCTGTGATAAATAAAGAACAATAAACATCATGAAGGAAAAAATGGACCACTTGTCTGTCGTCTCTTTACTGTTTGGAAAAAATGTAATGTTTCTCAGCAATAATGTTGTTATAAAGAGTGATGGAACTACTTTACATGTTCTCCCCGTGCTGCGGGGGTTTCCTCTGGGTTCTCCAGTTTCCTCCCCAGTCCAAACACACGCACGGTAGGCTGATCAGCATGTCCATAGTGTCCGTAGTGTGTGAGTGTGTGTGTGATTGTGCCCTGCGATGGATTGGTACCCCGTCCAGGGTGTAGCCCGCCTTGTGCCCCATGCCCTCTGGGATACGCTCCAGGTTCTCCGCGGCCCTGTAGGATAAGCGGTATAGAAAATGGACGGATGGATGGATGAAACATACTTAGAGCAGGGGGGGGCATAACTTTTAGAATAAGATTATGCAGTCTGCAGGTATATATTTATAAATATGTTAGTAATATTCCATGTTTAGGCCATGTGAATATTCCTGGTAAAGTACTGAATTTGGTCAGTGGTGGGTCAACGGTTAAAGCTGTGCGTTTGTGATCAGAAGTTTGGGGGATCAAACCCCAGCACCTCCACGCTGCTGGGCCCTCGAGCAAGGCGCTTTACTGGTGTGACTGTTTTAACGATGCTGCCAGAGCAAATTAATTAATCAACAACAACAAATAAAGGAATAGACAAACAATAATGAATAAAATAAACAATAAACACGAACAAACATTAATTAAATTAACAGATGTATTACAGGAAGATCGAGATAAGCGTCCCTGCTCCAGGGGGCGCTCTATCATGGCTGACCCTGCGCTCTGACCCCGACCTGTGCTGTAATGCAGGGGTTCTGAAACTCTTCCAGGGCAAGGCCCCCCAAATGGCATTAACATTTGACCGAGGCCCCCCTTTTGCAAGATGTCTTTAAAACACATTAAAAATACAGACTTCTGAATATATCCCCCTTTTTTTTTTTTTAAATTAATAATTACATCTTACATCTTTACATTACATTACATTAGGAATTGATTGTGTGTGTGTGTGTGTGTGTGTGTGTGTGTGTGGTTGTCTGAGAGTGAGAATTTATTTTTCACACCAAATTGTTGAGGCCCCCCGGGCGCCCGCTGGCGGCCCCGACTTTGAAAACCACTGCTGTAATGTATATGTGATGAGAAACGCTTCTTCTTCAAGTTTTACTGTTTATAAATGCTGCTGCTGAGGATCAACCAATCAGCGTTCAGAAAGACGGACACTCTCAGCCAATCGCAGCTCAGGAGGCGGTGCTTGCAGAATGTTGGTGGGGTAACTCCACAGTAAACACACCCAGTCTGAGCAGAGCAGAAATATCTTTAAAATCTCCTAAAGTTTCACACTTTACTCACCTGGATTAAC
>NC_030417.2:40029502-40087002 GCF_001660625.3 Ictalurus punctatus
TCCTCTCCTCTCTCCTCTCCTCCTCTCCTCTCTCCTCTCCCCCTCTCCTCTCCCCCTCTCCTCTCCCCCTCTCCTCCTCTCCTTCTCTCCTTCTCTCCCCCTCTCCTCCTCTCCTTCTCTCCTTCTCTCCCCCTCTCCTCTCCTCCTCTCCTTCTCTCCCCCTCTCCTTCTCTCCCCCTCTCCTCCTCTCCTCCTCTCCTCCTCTCCTTCCTCTCCTTCTCTCCTTCTCTCCCCCTCTCCTCCTCTCCTTCTCTCCTTCTCTCCCCCTCTCCTCCTCTCCTTCTCTCCTTCTCTCCCCCTCTCCTTCTCTCCTTCTCTCCCCCTCTCCTCCTCTCCTTCTCTCCTTCTCTCCCCCTCTCCTCCTCTCCTCCTCCTCTCCTTCTCTCCCCCTCTCCTCCTCTCCTTCCTCTCCTTCTCTCCAGAGAATCACGTCAGCGCTGCAGGGCTCCACGGGTTTTATATATGAAGAGTTTTTCTGCAGAAGGGTGAAATGTCGCATCAGTCCCGTGGGAAAGACTCTTGGCCTGTGTGAAGGTTTCTCACGTACAGGAGCTGTCTGTGAAGGACTCGGCATGTTGAACAGATATCTCACGTTGGAGGGCAGCTCATCAGCTGAAACTCAATCCCAGCAAACTGGAGATCTGTTGATCAGATCTCTCCGTCTGTCAACGCACCTAACCTTGGGGTCAAGAGTGGACAATCACCTGTCCTTCTATTAACGGTTCTTCATCTAGGGTAGATGTTTGCCTACAAAACTGGACCCTACAGCACGTATTACACACTGCTCGAATGTTCCCCAGATGTCTGAACAGCTGAGTCACTGACTGTGACATCACTTTTCCAGTGATGATATCACTCTGGATAAGGACGTCTGCCCAGTTGCTATAAATGTACGTGTGTTTTCACACCTGGCTCGTTTCGAGCATTTCTTTCGGAACCTGGTGCGTTTTCTCCCATGGTTCGGTTCGTTTAGACGCATATGAACACGGCAGTCACGCTCAGATTCGCACCAGAACAGTCGGGCCGAGTCCACCTCTCTGGAGAGATTCGCTTGTGGTGAGAAAGCAATCCGACTCGACAGACTAACAAAGCGACCTCTATAGCAATGCATGATGGGAACTGTCTTCCTTACTTCAAAAGCGTGTTTGTTTTGTTTATGGTAAACACTAGGACTGCAAATAACGATTATTTTCATAATCGATTATTATCGATTTTATCAATCAGTTTTTGCAGCTCTAGTCTGCACTTATATAGCACCTTTAACCTTAGCCTTTAACCTTTAACACACACACACACACACACACACACACACACACACACACACACACACACTGTGAAAGCTTGGTGAAAATGAATGATGGTTTCACACTGTCCCCTAAATGAGCATTTTAAAATAAAAGAATAAATCTCTCTCTCTCCCTCAGACACACTGCAGCACTGGCAGGACAGTGAGTTTGTGGCAGTGTACCACAGGGGGCGCTATTTCAGGCTGTGGGTTTACTCTGCCGGCCGTCTCCTCTCTCCCCGAGAGATCCAACATCAGATCCAGAAAATCCTGGACGATCCGACGACACCTGTACCGGGGGAGGAGAAACTGGGAGCACTGACCGCCGGAAACAGGTTACACACACACAAACACACAAACACACACACACACACACAAACACACACAAACACACACACACACACATACATACATACATACATACATACAAACGTGTGTGTGTGTGTGTATGTATATATGTGTGTGTGTGTGTGTGTGTGTGTATGTGTGTGTGTGTGTATATGTGTGTATATGTGTGTGTGTGTGTGTATGTATATGTGTGTTTGTGTATATGTCTGTGTGTGTGTGTGTGTGTGTGTGTGTGTGTGTGTATATGTGTGTTTGTGTATATGTCTGTGTGTATGTGTATGTATATGTGTGTTTGTGTATATGTCTGTGTGTGTGTGTGTGTATGTGTGTTTGTGTATATGTCTGTGTGTATGTGTATGTATGTGTGTGTTTGTGTATATGTCTGTGTGTGTGTGTGTGTGTGTATGTGTGTTTGTGTATATGTCTGAGTGTGTATGTATATGTGTGTTTGTGTATATGTCTGTGTATGTATATATGTGTGTGTGTGTGTGTGTGTGTGTGTGTGTGTGTGTGTGTGTGTGTGTATTTGTATATGTGTTGTTTGTGTATATGTGTGTGTGTGTGTGTACATAGTGCTCTGTACTGGAATACATTCAGGGTGTTTTCCTGCCTCACACCCAGTTTTCATAGGAACCTTGGACCATGTTGAGCAGGATAAAGTGCTGACTGAAGACGAGCGAGTGTAACTTGTGCACTCGGAGTGTTTAAGCACTGCTATTTCCTCACATCTGAATGTTGAAATGTAATTTTATTAGTTTTATTTCTCACACAGTCAGTTACCTACATGTGATGTAAACACATCCAGAAGAATGAGGTCCAACTGGAGTATAATTAAAACCAACAAGAATTTCTGCGAGTAGGAGACTGAGCTCTCGCACGTTTTTAACTCTCCACAAGGGGGCGCCTTTACATTATCTATTCAATTCAACAACGCTTTATTGGTATAAATTTTACAGGTCACAGGTTTTAACAGTGCTTATACAACACACACACTCACACACACAAACAATTACATAACATTTACAGAAAATAAACAAAAAATCAAATAATTTAATGTAAACAGAATAATAATCAGTAAACTGAAAAACAGAAAGAATTAATCTAGGAGTTAACTAAATATAGAGCTCAGGACTTTCAGGGTCTCTCTGTCCCTCAGTCTGTGACGTTCTGCTGTGCATTTCACAGTGAAAGCGTCCGTGTGTCCGTCTCCTAGAATAATCTGCAGTTGCTCTTCATCTGTTAATTGGCAGAAATGTGGAATTTCGCTTCTAATTTCTTTTGTGTTCGTATATTTCACAGTGGAGGAGGAAGTGCAGTTCTCTCGTCACGTCTCTCATCACGTCTCTCATTACATCTCTCATTATGTCTCTCGTCATGTCTCTCGTCACGTCTCTCGTCACGTCTCTATAGTTTTGAACAGTATTCAGTCTGCCTCCCTCCGGCTGCTGCACTTCCTGGAATCGACCTGGTGTTGCTGCAGAGTGTGTGATGAAGCTGACCTGCAGATTTCTGATCTGCTCCGGGCAGTTTGGTGATTTCCTGCTCTTACACCTCCCGAACCTGTTTTTAATGAGGAGTCGTTAGAGCAGGAAACCACCGGACAGTGTTATTATCACAGAACAGTGTTGTCAAGGTTCACACCCAGAAAATACCAAACACAGAAAAACGCCACCATGACGACTCACACACTTCTTTATCTTTCATTGCCTTTATACCAGCATGTGAAACATGAGATTGTGTGTGATTTACTTCTGAGAGTGTTCTGTGTGTGTGTGTGTGTGTGTGTGTGTGTGTGTGTGTTTGTGCAGGGTTCCCTGGGCCCGTGCGAGGAAGCAGTACTTTAGCTCAGGGGTAAATAAACGTTCTCTGGACTGCATTGAGAAAGCGGCGTTCTTCGTCACTCTGGATGATGAAGAGGAGGGGATGAAGGGCGATGATCCGGCAGGGAACCTGGACCGCTACGCTAAATCTGTCCTGCACGGCAAGTGCTATGACCGGTGAGAAAAATACACACACACATGCACACACCACAATCTCAGTGAAGGAGGTGTGGCCTCTGTACCTGTCAGTATCGTTAAAAGAGGTGTGGCCTCTGTACCTGTCGGTCTAGTTAAAAGAGGTGTGGCCTCTGTACCTGTCGGTCTAGTTAAAAGAGGTGTGGCCTCTGTACCTGTCGGTCTAGTTAAAAGAGGCGTGGCCTCTGTACCTGTCGGTCTCATTAAAAGAGGCGTGGCCTCTGTACCTGTTTTCCCTACAGTAAAATAATAAACTGCATATTTATAACAGCACATCATATATACATTGTTTAGCGTATTAGCCATGTAATCGAACTGAATCGAATCATTTACTGTGTTGTGTGTGCAGCGTGTTTAACAGTGGACATTGTCCCGGAGCAGCGTTACAGAAATATATACACTCAGGATTTAGGTTATAAACGTATGAATTTATCTCTAATGAGCACCCAGAGGTGACGGGGTGAGGAAAAACTCCCTGAGACGATATGAGGAAGAAACCTCGAGAGGAACCGGACTCAGAAGGAAACCCGTCCTCATCTGGGTGACACCGGATAGTGCGATTATAAATAAATACACCCCTTCTGTAAATGTGCTAATACTACCTGCTGAAATAGTGCAGTTGTGTAAGCAGGAAATTCATCACAGTTTCCACAGGAAGTCTGTTGTGTTGAACTTCTCCACTGTTCACTGATGGAGACTCGAGTGCAGAACTGTTTATGCTAATTGAAGTGCTAATGCTATCATAGCATAACTGTTCCTATGAACTGAGGTCCAGAGCATCTTTATGGTGTTTAAGTGGAACCGTCCTCAGTAATCTCAGTGATCTTTAGTCTGCACCATGTGGGACATCCTCAGCAGCAGCATGTGACTCCAACTGATGAGAACTCCAACCAGAAGGGTTGTAGTTCTAGTTAGGACTCTAGCAGCTGCATTCTGGACTAACTGGAGTTTGTTTATGCTCCTACTGGAACATCCAGACAGTAAGGCATTACAGTAATCTAATCTAGAGGTGACGAAAGCATGAACTAATATTTCTGCATCATGTAGTGACATTATATTTCTTATTTTAGAAATATTTCTGAGATGAAAGAAGACTATCCTAGTAATATTATCTACATGAGTATCAGATGATAGACAGGAGTCAATAATCACTCCAAGGTCTTTTACTGCTGCACATGATGGAGCAGAAAGACCATCCAGAGTTACTGTGAGATCAGAAAGATTACTTCTAGCTACACGTGGGCCTAGGGTTAGGCCTAGTAGAAATAGAACTTTACCTCAGTATGCATAGAGAAGTCACCATTTACATCTTCGAATATAAGACCTCTAATAAGACCTGAGACAGGAGAGGACTGTTCCCTTAATGCAACAACATTTTCTAATCTATCAAGGAGAATAGTGTGATGTGTGGGTGTGTGTGGGTTGAAGGGTTTTCGGGCGGTGAGGGTCTCAGCCGTCGGCAGTTACAGCCAAGCAGGCGGGGCGGAGCCGTCACTCGCGTCGGAGTCACCTGAAACCCAAAAAAACACACAACAGCGATTAGCAAACAGATACGCGACGGCAAAACTGCATAAAACACGCCAGAGATCTGCACAAATGCTCAGAGATACTTCTCTCTTTCTGCGAGTGGAATATCGGCCTTTTATACTCTCCCCTCGCCCCACCCCCGCCGCGCCATGCCGCGCCGCGCCGCATGCTCTCTGGATGTCCAAAACATTTGGTGGCGCTGAAGCGGAACTGTCTCTTCTGCGCCACTGTGGCAGTCGCGGGAGGAGCGATCTTTGTTTCCTGTGCGCCGGCTGCCGGCCTGGCGCCACAATATATATATATACACACACATACACACACACATACACACACACATACACACATACATACACACACACACATACACACATACATACACACACACACACACACACACACACACACATACACACATTCATACACACACACACATACACACACATACACATACACACATACATACACACACACACACACACACACACACACACACATACACACACACATACACACATACACACACATACACACATTCATACACACACACATACACACACACATACACACATACATACACACACACACACACACATACACACATTCATACACATACACACATACACACACACACACATACACACATTCATACACACACACACATACACACACACACACACATACACACATTCATACACACACACACACACAGATATATATATATATATATATAAATAAAGGTGTTGAAGCTGAAACACTAACATCCTCTGATGCAGGAAAGTGTGTAAATGTCTGTGTGAGTTTGTGAACGTGATCTGAGCACAAGGACAGATAATGAACTTTACGTGGCTTTGTAGCAGTTAAACACATAGAGTGATCGCTTAGCTGTGCCTCCACTTGACTAGCGACACCAAACGAGCCCAGTCTCGAGTTGGATCGGTCTGGCAGTCCTGCAAACAGTGAAAACACCCGGGGCAAGTTTTATGATAAAGACTTTTTGTCCAAATTAAACATTTTAAAGCAGTTCGCCCTCACAAGCCAGAAAAAATACACAAAGTCTATTTAGAAATATGTTTTAAAAAGATGGAGGGGCGGGGATATCACTTTAGGAAGATACAGGTGTGTGTGTGTGTGTGTGTGTGTGTGTGTGTGTGTGTGTGTGTGTGTAATGGAAACAAAGGCTTTTTTTTTATATAATTGATGATAATTTAGATAATTGTAATTGATTATAATTATGATAATTGTTGATGACATCTGACCTAGACCTGTCAAAATAGTTTTGATGACTTTCTGTAAGGCGAGTAAAACGTTCTTGATCGTTGATTTGATATTCTTATATTATTATATTATTATCTACAGAGTTAGTTATAAAACTGTCTGGTTTTACATCCTCCCTGCTATATAATGATTGTATGGGCTCGGTGAGGGCTCTCACTAACCCTCTCTAGAGTCGGGATGCCGTGTCTCACGCTGCAATCTTCTGCATCAGAGAGCTCATATACACGTATAATATATGCACAAATAAATATTACTCTTACTAACAACGGAGAACGAGTGACTAAGCATCCTGGTATTATATTTATAACGCAGTGTGGCCATGCAGTCATGGTGGAAAATAACACTCATTTACAGGATAATAATGAAGGGAATGTAAGAGACAGAGAGGCTGTGTGTCACAGAGAATATACAGTGGTGTGTGTTCTGTGTTTGTGTAGATCTCATAGTCAATTATTTCAGAAATTAAAACTAAATCTAAGATAAAACCAAGACGACCTGAACAAACTCACAATACAGTTTATAAATGATAATGATGTTTTTTTATTGAAGCAGAAAAGTTCTCCAATACCATCTGGGCCTGTGTGAAAATGTATTTGCCCCCTTAGTTACTAATTCCCCACATCTTTGACACTGCATTGATAATGGGGTTCAGCTGGAGGAGACACAACCAGATCTGATTACTGCAAACCCTGATCAATCACATCTACACTTACATAGAACTTTCTCAGCAGCATGGAGTTGGTTAAAAGATCTTACCCAGTAACACACTACGGTAAAGCTGAAAGAAACTCCAGAAATGATGAGGAAGAAGAAGGTGATCTACATCAGTCTGGGAAGGGTTACAAAGCTGGGACTCCAAAGAACCACAGTGAGAGCCGTTATCTCCAAATGGAAAATGGTCATATCCATTATGGACAACTTGCAGTAATTGAGGGAAACATGAATTCTGCTCTCTACCAGAAAATCCTAAAGGAGAATGTCCGGTCTTCAGTCCGTAAGTTGAAACTCAAGCTAAATTAAAGTTTTGGAGCGGCCTAGTCAAAGGCCTGACTTGAACCAATTGGCAGGACCTTAAACGGACAGTTCATGCTCGAAAACCCTTAGATGTGGCTGAACTAAAGCAGTTCTTCAAAGAAGAGTGGGCCAGGATTCCACCATAGCGCTGTGAAAGACTGATCTCCAGCTATCTGAAGAGTTTGGTTGCAGTTATTGCTGATAAAAGTGGCACAAACAGATTTTAAGTTTAAGGGGGCAATTAGTTTTTCACATGAGTGATAGGTGTTGGATAACATTGTTTTGCTTCAATAAAAAAACTATTGTGTTTATTCAGGTCGCCTTTGTTATTGTTGTATTTCATGTGAAGATCTAAAACTATTTATTATGAGAGATACTGGAAAACAGGGGCAAATACTTTTTCACAGGACTGTGTTAGACTCAGAATTAGAGGTTTCTCACAATCAGGCTGCTGTTGTGGTTGTATAACATCGTCACGCCCCAACGCCCATCTGAACTGGAATGAATTAAATGTGTATGACAATAATGTGTCTGTCCATCAGTCCTTTAAACTGAATATAAGCATGTAGAAGGTCATGTCGTGTGAGTCTCTTCTTCGTGTGTCCGCGTGAAAAGACCCTTTATTTCACAAACATGAAATAGGAAGGCATTAAGGACGTCTGGAGCCTGAGTCTAAATAGTTGTATTCATTAAGTATTGATATGAATGAAAATTGACCAAATGATTTACAGCCAAACATTAAGAATGATGATGATTCGTTTGTCCAATTACTTTCGACCCCTTAAAAAGGGCAGGGGCCACACATACACAGTGCTGTAACTCCTACACTGTTCACCCGAACTGGATGTAAATACCCTGAAAAATAAAAGCTGAGCAGCTTTCTCCTCCATTCCTCCTCCAACATATTACAAAACATGTAGAATACAACTCTTTATGACACTCTGAATACATTTACCTTTACTGTTACCATAGCAACAGGACCCAGTGAGAATAAACTCAATCCCCCGCTCTCTCTCTCTCTCTCTCTCTCTCTCACAGATGGTTCGATAAGTCCTTCTCTGTGGTGATTTTTAGAAATGGGAAGACGGGTCTGAATGCTGAACACTCCTGGGCTGATGCGCCTACTGTGGCTCATTTATGGGAGGTGAGAGAACAGAGAATACCTTAAACACACAACACACACATTATGTTACACAACACACAGACACACATGAGTTCAAGTGGCTTTATTGTCATTTCAGCCATGTACAGCTGCTACAGTACACAGTGAAATGAAATAACGTTCCTCTAGGAGCATGCTGCTACATGAAACTACACACTAACCACGTGAGACAATACAGAATTAAATAAATCCTACACGTTTCTACAGAACGTGCACGTGCAGACGTGCAAACACCACAGGACAGTACAGTACTACTCAAACAGGACAGTGGGTACGGTAAGGGACAGTGTAGTGCTGAACAGTACACAGTGTTAGTGTGGAAGTGTCTGATATAACCGGTAGTGCAGAAGACAGGTGCCAAAGAGTCACAATATCATTTAAAAATGGTGTAAATGTAAATAAAAATGGTTTACTGACCACAAAATCAGTGCCATGGCCATCCCCGTCCCCTGACCTGAACCCCCATAATAAACCTGTGTGGTGGACTGAAGAGGAGAGTCCACCAGCGTGGAGCTCGAAACGTGAAGGATCTGGAGAGACTCTGTATGGAGGAATGTTCTCAGCTCTGAGATTTCTCCTGTAATGGCTGATGATGTTGGAGAATACATAAGGGATCTGTTATTTTCTGTAAAGCTGCTTTGGGACGATATCCGTTGTTAAAACCGCTATACAAATAAACTGAATTCAATTATTTTGGCAGCACAAAGTGTTGACTAATAGGGTGCCAATAATTGTTGCACACCTATATTTAACAAAGATATTTTTTTATAAACCTCTGTTGTGGTATGTATTTTATTGGAGTAAAATTTTGAGTATTTTAGTGAATTTTTTGAACAAAAGATCAAAAGCTTAAACAATAAAGACAATTTTTCACAATTTTTTTACCAAGGGTCCCAATATTAGTGAAGGGCACTGTATATACGGAATGTGTGTGTGTGTGTGTGTGTGTGTGTGTGTGTGTGTCTTGGGGTTAAGGGAGGGGGGACTACACTTTGGTCGGACAGCTTTGCTCGTCCCACATGTTCTTTTGTGTGTGTTTCCACTGTGAGTGTCTTTGTGTTTCCGCCGTGGACTACAGCAGCAGTCCGCTACACTGGCGTATGTGAAGGGCATGAAACCCTCTCATCTTCATCTCTGAGTGTGTGTGTGTGTGTGTGTGTGTGTCTGTATGTTTGTGTACGTGTGTGTGTGTGTGTGTGTGTGTGTCTGTACGTACAATAGTGCAGTATGGTTACTAATCCTAAATTGGGAACGGTTCCTACCCACCTCAAATCTCTGTGTTAAACATCACATCAGAGAATCAGCGTGTTCAGATCTCCCGATGGAACCATAACGGAAACCTCGGCAACCTCTCACAGAAGAGATCGGTCAGTACCGCCGCCCGAGCGCGAGGTCTCGTCTCTCGCTAATCGCGCTGTTACATCCCGTTCCAGTGTTTCCTCCACTGCAGTCGTGGTTCTTACTGAACTGCCCATTAGTGTAAGTAATGGGATTTGAAGCGCAGATGCGCAGGAGCAAGCAAGTGAAACTTTGCATAAGTAAAACTCTGCACACATTCAGATCAACCTTTTTATTGCAAAATTTACTTTCTTTCGCTCTAAATGCTTTCTTCAAAGAACTCAGTACGCGTGCATGAAACATGCCCTTTTACACGCTCACAATCTGATCTTGTGGGAGAGAAAGCACCATGTAAAAATTTTTGTGTTTTTATTATTATTATCATTCATTTATTTTCTCTTGTGTGGGGCACGGTGGCTTAGTGGTTAACACCTCACACCTCCAGGGTTGGCGGTTCGATTCCTGCTGCCGCTGTGTGTGGGTGGAGCTTGTCTGTTCTCCCTGTGCTTCGGGGTTTCCTCCGGGTACTCTGGTTTCCTCCCCACATGTGTTGTAGGCTGATTGGCATCTCTAAATTGTCTGTATTGTATGAATGGGTGTGTGAAGGTGTGTGTGATTCTGCCCTGTGAGGTACTGGCACCCCGTCCAGGGCATCTCCCTCCCTCGTACCCTGAGTCCCCAGGGTTAGGCTCCAGGATCCCCACGACCCTGTGTAGGATATGTGGTACAGAAAATGGATGCATGGAGACCGCTTGTATAGTCCTTGAAAACAAAAAAAATAGTGCTTGAAAGTCCTGGAGTTTCATTATGAGGAATCTGCAGGAACCCTCTTGAAAGTTTCTGAAACCTTTATAATGTTCTACATTTCTGTATAAATATGATCTAAAACATCATCAGATTTTTTCATCATTTTATCATCAGAGTCCTAAAAGTAGTTAAAGAGAACCCAATGAAACTAATGAGACAAAAATATTATACTTGGTTATTTATTTATTGAGGAAAATTATCCAATATTACATATCTGTGAGGGTAAAAGTATGTGCACCTCTAGGATTATCAGTTAATCTGAAAGTGAGATTAGAGTCAGGAGTTTTCAGTCAATGGGATGATGATCAGGAGAATTTGTTGTTGAAGCTCATCAGGATGGAAAAGGTCACAAAACCTCTGGAAAGAGTTTGGACTCCACCCATCCACAGTCAGACAGATCGTGTACAAATGGAGGAAGTTCAACACCATCGTTCCCCTCCACAGGAGTGGAGACCAACAAAGATCAGTCCAAGAGCAAGATGTGTAATAGTCCACGAGGTCACAGAGGAACCCAGGGGAACTTCTGACCAGCTAAAGTCCTCTCTCACATTGGATAATGTTAATGTTGATGAGTGCACCATCAGGAGAACACTGAACAACAACGGTGTGCGTGGCAGGACTGCAAGGAGAAAACCACCGCTCTCCAAAAAGAACATTTGTTTGTTTGTGTGAGCGAGTGCTGTCTGGGATTTTTGAAACCAAACAACATTTTCGAGCCTGTTCATAAATCTCCCACTGGTTAGTGTCTAGTCTCTGTTCTGTGGAACACTGCACTCTGAATCTGTGATACAGTATTTCCTGAAAGCCCTCTGAAGTCCGTCTGGGTTCCTGAGTGGCACAACAGAAGTGTTTGCTCTATCTCCTGGAGATTGATGGCACTGGAGTCAGTGGCTGGGAGTTTAAACAGATAAATAGCCCGTGCTCTCCGGCTGGTGGGCGGGAACTCGCCAAAAATGTATTATTAATTAGAATCTGGGGTGAAGTGGGTGATGACTTCCTCTAGAAACCAAGACTGGAAAGGTGTTGGACAGGTGGAGAGGTCTTTAAAAGTCTGTTTAAGCCAGCAGTGAACTATTTTGAGTGTGTGTGTGTGTGTGTGTGTGTGTGTGTGTAATAAGAGTATTGATCTGTCTGTCTCTCTCTGTCTCTCTCTCAGTTCACTCTGGCCACGGATGCTTTTCAGTTAGGTTATGACACAGATGGAAACTGTCGAGGTGAAGTGCAGCGCTCTCTACCTCCTCCTCAACGCCTCAGCTGGGACATACCACCAGAGGTTAGACACACACACACACACACACACACAAGTACACACACACGTACACACACATGTGTTTGTGCAGCCAACCACAACTTTCTATTGTCATGGTCTCACATTTCTGTGAGCTCTGGGGTTTTACACCGGAAAGAACCAAAGATAAAGTGCTAAAGTGCAAACACACACGCACAGACACACACACACACACACACACACACACACACACACACACACACACACACACACACACACACACACAATAGGTTAATGTACTCAGCCTTTTATGCAACACCACATCAAAACTCTGTTTAATAATTTCTGTACATCGGAGCTGTAGTAAATATATAAAAATGATAAAATCTCCACTGCATCACTGTTTATTTTACTGATGAACTTAATACACACACCACTGTATTTAATACAAAAATTATTAAATAATAATAATAATAATAATAATAATAATAATAATCTATTTTATGTCACTTGCAATTTAGATTTCAAAACAAGTCAATATTTCCATTTTTAGAGTGTAATATTATTTATTTATTTATTATTTTTCTATGCTTTACCAGAATCTGTTTCTCCTCTTTTTTAAAATCCAGACTATTTCTTTGTGTAGTCTTTTTTTTTTTTTTTTTTTACATTGATGTTCATTTGCTTTTGTTCTTTCAGGTTTTCTTTATTTTACAAGAATAAAGAACGGAGAATAAATGGCAGGTTTTCATCTTTGAAGTTAAACAATACTGATATAAAATGACCCCAGAGTTTTAAAATAAGTCACAGTACACGTTTACTCGAGCCTCCTGTGGCTGTGTATAATTCGTGTGTGAAACACTAACGCGTGTCTTTAGGGCTCCGTAGTTCATCTGAATGAAGTGTTCCCACTCATGAGTTTCTCTCTCTGTTTATGTTCCTCTGTAGGAGAACAGGACGTCATAATGGAATGATTTTTTTCCGCGTTCTAGCCAGTTATCAGCCATTTAACATCTGTGATGTTCTTTTTCTGCTTCAGTCCTGACTGAGTTTCAGTTAAGAGAGTGTGTTTGTGGATGAAATGAGGTTTCTTCAGGACCATGGTGCAACACGTAACAGTACACAAGACTACATACAGTGCAGATACTCATGTGAGACGAGTGCAAAACAATAAACACAGGACAGTAAACACACAGGATAGTAAACACACAGGACAGTAAACACAGGACAATAAACACAGGACAGTAAACACACAGGATAGTAAACACACAGGACAGTAAACACACAGGACAGTAAACACAGGACAATAAACACAGGACAGTAAACACACAGGACAGTAAACACACAGGACAGTAAACACACAGGACAATAAATACACAGGACAGTAAACACACAGGACAGTAAACACACAGGACAATAAACACAGGACAATAAATACACAGGACAGTAAACACACAGGACAGTAAACACACAGGACAGTAAACATACAGGACAGTAAACACACAGTACAATAAACACAGAGGACAGTAAACACAGGACAGTAAACACACAGGACAGTAAACACAGAGGACAGTAAACACAGGACAATAAACACACAGGACAGTAAACACAGGACAATAAATACACAGGACAGTAAACACAGGACAGTAAACACACAGGACAGTAAACACACAGGACAGTAAACATACAGGACAGTAAACACACAGGACAGTAAACACACAGGACAGTAAACACACAGGACAATAAACACAGAGGACAATAAACACAGGACAGTAAACACACAGGACAGTAAACACACAGGACAGTAAACACACAGGACAATAAACACAGAGGACAGTAAACACACAGGACAATAAACACAGAGGACAGTAAACACAGGACAGTAAACACACAGGACAGTAAACACACAGGACAGTAAACACAGGACAATAAACACACAGGACAATAAACACACAGGACAGTAAACACACAGGACAGTAAACACACAGGACAATAAACACAGAGGACAGTAAACACAGGACAGTAAACACACAGGACAGTAAACACACAGGACAATAAATACACAGGACAGTAAACACACAGGACAGTAAACACAGAGGACAGTAAACACAGGACAATAAATACACAGGACAGTAAACACACAGGACAGTAAACACAGGACAGTAAACACACAGGACAATAAACACAGGACAATAAACACACAGGACAGTAAACACACAGGACAGTAAACACAGGACAATAAATACACAGGACAGTAAACACACAGGACAGTAAACACACAGGACAGTAAACACACAGGACAGTAAACACAGGACAGTAAACACACAGGACAGTAAACACACAGGACAGTAAACACAGGACAATAAATACACAGGACAGTAAACACACAGGACAGTAAACACAGGACAGTAAACACACAGGACAATAAACACACAGGACAGTAAACACACAGGACAGTAAACACACAGGACAATAAATACACAGGACAGTAAACACACAGGACAGTAAACACAGGACAGTAAACACACAGGACAGTAAACACAGGACAGTAAACACACAGGACAATAAACACACAGGACAGTAAACACAGGACAATAAATACACAGGACAGTAAACACACAGGACAGTAAACACAGGACAGTAAACACACAGGACAGTAAACACACAGGACAGTAAACACACAGGACAATAAACACAGAGGACAATAAACACAGGACAGTAAACACACAGGACAGTAAACACACAGGACAGTAAACACACAGGACAATAAACACAGAGGACAGTAAACACACAGGACAATAAACACAGAGGACAGTAAACACAGGACAGTAAACACACAGGACAGTAAACACACAGGACAGTAAACACAGGACAATAAACACACAGGACAGTAAACACACAGGACAATAAACACAGAGGACAGTAAACACACAGGACAATAAACACACAGGACAGTAAACACAGGACAATAAATACACAGGACAGTAAACACACAGGACAATAAACACACAGGACAGTAAACACAGGACAATAAATACACAGGACAGTAAACACACAGGACAGTAAACACAGGACAGTAAACACACAGGACAGTAAACACACAGGACAGTAAACACACAGGACAATAAACACAGAGGACAATAAACACAGGACAGTAAACACACAGGACAGTAAACACACAGGACAGTAAACACACAGGACAATAAACACAGAGGACAGTAAACACAGGACAGTAAACACAGGACAGTAAACACACAGGACAGTAAACACACAGGACAGTAAACACACAGGACAATAAACACAGAGGACAGTAAACACACAGGACAATAAACACAGAGGACAGTAAACACAGGACAGTAAACACAGGACAATAAACACACAGGACAGTAAACACACAGGACAGTAAACACACAGGACAATAAACACAGAGGACAGTAAACACAGGACAGTAAACACACAGGACAGTAAACACACAGGACAGTAAACACACAGGACAGTAAACACAGGACAATAAATACACAGGACAGTAAACACAGGACAATAAATACACAGGACAGTAAACACACAGGACAGTAAACACACAGGACAGTAAACACAGGACAGTAAACACACAGGACAGTAAACACACAGGGTGGTGAAAGATTCTGTGGTCCGGATTGAGGTTGGAAGTTCATTCCACCACTGAGGAACAGTTAGTTTGAAGGTTCTGGAAAAGTAATCTGCTGGAAAACTGGGCTTTGCTTTTTTAGGTACATCTTTGACCATAGCCTCCTGTTTTGGAAAAATGTTATGGTGAATGCATGTGTTAAAGATCTCACATAACACAGGTGCCAGTTCTTCATGACAGGGCTTTAAGACCCAAGGATTAATGCAGTCAGGCAAGGCAAGTTTATTTATATAGCACATTTCATACACAAAGGTAATTCACAGTGCTTTACATAAAAATGATAAAGAAAATACAAGGTATTAAAAAATATGAGAACAAGAAATAAAAATGAGAAAAATGCATTAAAATGAGCAGGAGATAAGTTATAGAGCTGAGATCAGTAGATGATGTAGATCAGTAGATGATGTAGATCAGTAGATGATGTAGATCAGGGGTCTCAGACTCGCGGCCCGGGGGCCAATTGCGGCCCGCCGAACGATATTTTGTGGCCCCCTACTTGAAATCAAAGCTTGTTGTTAGTGCGGCCCACCCCCACTAACTTTTTCTCACATGCACCTGCGTGAGTCATTGCCCTGGGCGTTTTATATTTTTTAACACTTGTGGGCTACCATAGCTCAGGCTCGTGACAACAACACGAATTATCAACGTTGGTCACTTGAAACGTGTTTTGGGAGTGTTACCCAGTGCAAATACGTTGTTTTTTTTGTCACCCAGTCATGTCTTTTTCAAAACCTGCCGTGAAGAGAAAGGTTGGCGATGAGCGCAGACAATTTCAGGAGACGTTGGAAACGGAATATTTTTTTGTAGCGCACAGGGGCATTCCGACGTGTCTAATACGCACAGATAAAGTTGCGGTGCACAAGGAGTATAACATCAGACGTCATTACTCAACTAGACATGCTGAGGAGTATGCAAAATACCAGGGAGATGAGAGAGAGGACCGGGTCGCCAAACTTAAAACATGTCTACTGAGGCAACCAGATTTTTTCAAGAAAGCAAGCAAAGAGTGTGATGCAGCAGTCGAAGCTAGCTACGTGGTGAGTGAGATGATTGCTAAGGCAGGAAAACCATTCAAAGACGGCGAGTTCATCAAACAGTGCATGTTACAGGCTGCAAGTATAGTCTGTCTGGAAAAGAAAGGTCAGTTTAGCAACATCAGCCTTTCAGCCAACACAGTGGCAGAGCGCATTTCTGACCTGTCGGATAACATTTACGATCAACTGCGTGAGAAAGCTAAACATTTCCATTCATACTCAGTCGCTCTTGATGAGAGCACAGACGTCACTGACACTGCGCAGCTCGCAATATATGTCCGTGGTGTTGATGACAATTTTGAAGTGATGGAGGATTTGCTCACAATAATTCCAATGCATGGCCAGACCACCGGTCAGGAGATATTCCACCAGCTGTGTGATGCCATTGTGGATGCCGGCTTACTATGGAAGAGTTTTGCTGGAATAACAACCGACGGAGCGCCATCAATGACAGGGAGGAGAAATAGACTGGTGGCACTTGTTCAAAGAAAACTGGAAGAGTTTGGGTGTGGAAGAGGCCATTGCTTTGCACTGCATTATTCATCAGCAGGCCCTTTGCAGCAAATGCCTTAAGTTTGACAATGTGATGTCTGACGTTGTGAAATGCATCAACCATATCAGATCCAGGGGCTTAAAGCACCGGCAGTTCCGCACCTTTTTGGAGGAAATTGAGTCAGCATATGAGGATGTGCTCTACTTCACCGAGGTATGTTGGCTTAGCAGGGGGGATGTCTTGAAGAGGTTTTTTGAGTTGAGAGCAGAAGTGAAAGCCTTCATGGATAAGGATGGGATGGCTGTTCCTGTACTAAGTGATCCCAAATGGCTAATGGACTTAGCTTTTCTTGTTGGCATCACACAGGAGCTGAATGTACTGAACAAGAAGTTACAAGCCCAGGGCCAGCTTGTCAGTGTTGCATATGACAGTGTCAGAGCATTCTCCACAAAACTTGTGTTATGGAAAGCCCAGCTTTCTCAGACAAACCTCTGCCATTTCCCAGCATGCAAGGCGCTCATGGATTCAGGCACACCATTCAGTGGTGAGAAGTATGCTGATACCATTCTAAAGCTACAGGAAGAATTTGATCACAGGTTTGCAGACTTCAAGACACACAGAGCCACGTTTCAAATTTTTGCTGACCCCTTCTCCTTCGATGTGGAAGATGCGCCCCCTGTGGTTCAGTTGGAGCTAATTGACCTGCAGTGCAGTTCTGAACTCAAAGCCAAGTTCAGGGAGGTGAGTGGAAAAACAGACAAGCTTGGACAATTTATGAGAGAATTGCCCCCCACGTTCCCTGAGCTTTCCAAGATGTTCAAGCGAATCAAGTGCCTTTTTTGGAGCACCTATCTGTGCGAAAAGCTCTTCTCCACTGTGAACTTTAATAAATCAAAGTTCAGGTCCAGACTTACAGATGAGCATCTTCGAGCCATACTGAGGGTCTCAGTTGCTTCCTCCCTCAAGCCAAATGTGGCTCAGCTGTGTAAGAGGAAGCGCTGCCAAGTCTCTGGCAGCAAGGAGTAGGAGGAAGTAAGAGAAACCTATGTTCTGAAGAACCGTTCATGTTCTGTATGTTCTGAATATTTATTACTAAAGATTAAGAAGATTGAATCGGTTGTACTGTTTTTGGAATACTTTAAATCCTTTTTTGTGGAATACTTGATGCGGCCCAGCCTCACCCATACTCTACCTCCAGCGGCCCCCAGGTAAATTGAGTTTGAGATCCCTGATGTAGATGATGTAGATCAGTAGATGATGTAGATCAGTAGATGATGATGTAGATCTGTAGATGATGTAGATCAGTAGATGATGTAGATCAGAAGATGATTTAGATCAGTAGATGATGTAGATGATGTAGATCAGTAGATGATGTAGATCTGTAGATGATGTAGATCAGAAGATGATGTAGATCAGTAGATGATGTAGATCAGTAGATGATGTAGATCAGTAGATGATTTAGATCAGTAGATGATTTAGATCAGTAGATGATGTAGATCTGAAGATGATGTAGATCAGTAGATGATGTAGATGATGTAGTACAGTAGATGATGTAGATCAGTAGATCATGTAGATCAGTAGATGATTTAGATCAGTAGATGATGTAGATCTGTAGATGATGTAGATCAGTAGATGATGTAGATGATGTAGTACAGTAGATGATGTAGATCAGTAGATGATTTAGATCAGTAGATGATGTAGATCTGTAGATGATGTAGATCTGTAGATGATGTAGATCAGTAGATGATGTAGATGATGTAGTACAGTAGATGATGTAGATCAGTAGATGATTTAGATCAGTAGATGATGTAGATCTGTAGATGATGTAGATCAGTAGATGATGTAGATCTGTAGATGATGTAGATGATGTAGATCAGTAGATCAGTAGATGATGTAGATCAGTAGATGATGTAGATGATGTAGATCTGTAGATGATGTAGATCAGTAGATGATGTAGATCTGTAGATGATGTAGATGATGTAAATCTGTAGATGATGTAGATCAGTAGATGATGTAGATCAGTAGATGATGTAGATGATGTAGATCTGTAGATGATGTAGATCAGTAGATGATGTAGATCTGTAGATGATGTAGATCAGAAGATGATGTAGATCAGTAGATGATGTAGATCAGTAGATGATGTAGATGATGTAGATCAGTAGATGATGTAGATGATGTAGATCAGTAGATGATGTAGATGATGTAGATCTGTAGATGATGTAGATCTGTAGATGATGTAGATCAGTAGATGATTTAGATCTGTAGATGATGTAGATCTGTAGATGATGTAGATGATGTAGATCTGTAGATGATGTAGATCTGTAGATGATGTAGATGATGTAGATCTGTAGATGATGTAGATCTGTAGATGATGTAGATGATGTAGATCTGTAGACGATGTAGATCTGTAGATGATGTAGATGATGTAGATCTGTAGATGATGTAGATCAGTAGATGATGTAGATGATGTAGATCAGTAGATGATGTAGATCAGTAGATGATGTAGATCTGTAGATGATGTAGATGATGTAGATCTGTAGATGATGTAGATCTGTAGATGATGTAGATGATGTAGACGATGTAGATCTGTAGACGATGTAGATCTGTAGACGATGTAGATCAGTAGATGATGTAGATCTGTAGATGATGTAGATGATGTAGATCAGTAGATGATGTAGATCTGTAGATGATGTAGATCAGTAGATGATGTAGATCTGTAGATGATGTAGATCAGTAGATGATGTAGATCTGTAGATGATGTAGATGATGTAGATCTGTAGATGATGTAGATCTGTAGATGATGTAGATCAGTAGATGATGTAGATCTGTAGATGATGTAGATGATGTAGACGATGTAGATCTGTAGACGATGTAGATCTGTAGATGATGTAGATCAGTAGATGATGTAGATCTGTAGATGATGTAGATGATGTAGATCAGTAGATGATGTAGATCTGTAGATGATGTAGATCTGTAGATGATGTAGATCAGTAGATGATGTAGATCAGTAGATGATGTAGATCTGTAGATGATGTAGATCAGTAGATGATGTAGATGATGTAGATGATGTAGATCAGTAGATGATTTAGATCAGTAGATGATGTAGATCAGTAGATGATGTAGATCTGTAGATGATGTAGATGATGTAGATCAGTAGATGATGTGGATCAGTAGATGATGTAGATCAGTAGATGATGTAGATCTGTAGATGATGTAGATCTGTAGATGATGTAGATCAGTAGATGATTTAGATCTGTAGATGATGTAGATGATGTAGATCAGTAGATGATTTAGATCAGTAGATGATGTAGATGATGTAGATCAGTAGATGATGTAGATCAGTAGATGATGTAGATCTGTAGATGATGTAGATCAGTAGATGATGTAGATCTGTAGATGATGTAGATGATGTAGATCAGTAGATGATGTGGATCAGTAGATGATGTAGATCAGTAGATGATGTAGATCAGTAGATGATGTAGATCTGTAGATGATGTAGATCTGTAGATGATGTAGATCAGTAGATGATTTAGATCTGTAGATGATGTAGATGATGTAGATCAGTAGATGATTTAGATCAGTAGATGATGTAGATGATGTAGATCAGTAGATGATGTAGATCAGTAGATGATGTAGATGATGTAGATCTGTAGATGATGTAGATCAGTAGATGATGTAGATCTGTAGATGATGTAGATGATGTAGATCAGTAGATGATGTAGATCAGTAGATGATGTAGATCTGTAGATGATGTAGATCAGTAGATGATTTAGATCTGTAGATGATGTAGATGATGTAGATCAGTAGATGATTTAGATCAGTAGATGATGTAGATGATGTAGATCAGTAGATGATGTAGATCAGTAGATGATGTAGATCTGTAGATGATGTAGATCAGTAGATGATTTAGATCAGTAGATGATGTAGATGATGTAGATCAGTAGATGATGTAGATCAGTAGATGATGTAGATGATGTAGACAATGTAGATCTGTAAACGATGTAGATCATTAGATGATGTAGATCAGTAGATGATTTAGATCAGTAGATGATGTAGATGATGTAGATCTGTAGATGATGTAGATCAGTAGATGATGTAGATCTGTAGATGATGTAGATGATGTAAATCTGTAGATGATGTAGATCAGTAGATGATGTAGATCAGTAGATGATGTAGATGATGTAGATCTGTAGATGATGTAGATCAGTAGATGATGTAGATCTGTAGATGATGTAGATCAGAAGATGATGTAGATCAGTAGATGATGTAGATCAGTAGATGATGTAGATGATGTAGATCAGTAGATGATGTAGATGATGTAGATCAGTAGATGATGTAGATGATGTAGATCTGTAGATGATGTAGATCTGTAGATGATGTAGATCAGTAGATGATTTAGATCTGTAGATGATGTAGATCTGTAGATGATGTAGATGATGTAGATCAGTAGATGATGTAGATCAGTAGATGATGTAGATCTGTAGATGATGTAGATCTGTAGATGATGTAGATGATGTAGATCTGTAGATGATGTAGATCTGTAGATGATGTAGATGATGTAGATCTGTAGACGATGTAGATCTGTAGATGATGTAGATGATGTAGATCTGTAGATGATGTAGATCAGTAGATGATGTAGATGATGTAGATCAGTAGATGATGTAGATCAGTAGATGATGTAGATCTGTAGATGATGTAGATGATGTAGATCTGTAGATGATGTAGATCTGTAGATGATGTAGATGATGTAGACGATGTAGATCTGTAGACGATGTAGATCTGTAGAC
This sequence comes from Ictalurus punctatus, assembly GCF_001660625.3. Classification (NCBI taxonomy): domain Eukaryota; kingdom Metazoa; phylum Chordata; class Actinopteri; order Siluriformes; family Ictaluridae; genus Ictalurus; species Ictalurus punctatus. Next base: position 40,051,483 of record NC_030417.2, read on the forward strand.
GATGTAGATCAGTAGATGATGTAGATCTGTAGATGATGTAGATGATGTAGATCAGTAGATGATGTAGATCTGTAGATGATGTAGATCAGTAGATGATGTAGATCTGTAGATGATGTAGATCAGTAGATGATGTAGATCTGTAGATGATGTAGATGATGTAGATCTGTAGATGATGTAGATCTGTAGATGATGTAGATCAGTAGATGATGTAGACGATGTAGATCTGTAGACGATGTAGATCTGTAGATGATGTAGATCAGTAGATGATGTAGATCTGTAGATGATGTAGATGATGTAGATCAGTAGATGATGTAGATCTGTAGATGATGTAGATCAGTAGATGATGTAGATCTGTAGATGATGTAGATCAGTAGATGATGTAGATCAGTAGATGATGTAGATCTGTAGATGATGTAGATCAGTAGATGATGTAGATGATGTAGATGATGTAGATGATGTAGATCAGTAGATGATTTAGATCAGTAGATGATGTAGATCAGTAGATGATGTAGATCTGTAGATGATGTAGATGATGTAGATCAGTAGATGATGTGGATCAGTAGATGATGTAGATCAGTAGATGATGTAGATCTGTAGATGATGTAGATCTGTAGATGATGTAGATCAGTAGATGATTTAGATCTGTAGATGATGTAGATGATGTAGATCAGTAGATGATTTAGATCAGTAGATGATGTAGATGATGTAGATCAGTAGATGATGTAGATCAGTAGATGATGTAGATCTGTAGATGATGTAGATCAGTAGATGATGTAGATCTGTAGATGATGTAGATGATGTAGATCAGTAGATGATGTGGATCAGTAGATGATGTAGATCAGTAGATGATGTAGATCTGTAGATGATGTAGATCTGTAGATGATGTAGATCAGTAGATGATTTAGATCTGTAGATGATGTAGATGATGTAGATGATGTAGATCAGTAGATGATTTAGATCAGTAGATGATGTAGATGATGTAGATCAGTAGATGATGTAGATCAGTAGATGATGTAGATGATGTAGATCTGTAGATGATGTAGATCAGTAGATGATGTAGATCTGTAGATGATGTAGATGATGTAGATCAGTAGATGATGTAGATCAGTAGATGATGTAGATCTGTAAATGATGTAGATCTGTAGATGATGTAGATCAGTAGATGATTTAGATCTGTAGATGATGTAGATGATGTAGATCAGTAGATGATTTAGATCAGTAGATGATGTAGATGATGTAGATCAGTAGATGATGTAGATCAGTAGATGATGTAGATCTGTAGATGATGTAGATCAGTAGATGATTTAGATCAGTAGATGATGTAGATGATGTAGATCAGTAGATGATGTAGATCAGTAGATGATGTAGATGATGTAGACAATGTAGATCTGTAAACGATGTAGATCATTAGATGATGTAGATCAGTAGATGATTTAGATCAGTAGATGATGTAGATGATGTAGATCAGTAGATGATGTAGATCAGTAGATGATGTAGATGATGTAGACAATGTAGATCTGTAAACGATGTAGATCATTAGACGATGTAGGTCAGTAGACGATGTAGATGATGTAGACGATGTAGATCTGTAGATGATGTAGATCAGTAGATGATGTAGATCAGTAGATGATGTAGATCTGTAGATGATGTAGATGATGTAGATCCGTAGATGATGTAGATCAGTAGATGATGTAGATGATGTAGATCAGTAGATGATGTAGATCTGTAAACGATGATGTAGATGATGTAGATCAGTAGATGATGTAGATCTGTAAACGATGTAGATCATTAGACGATGTAGGTCAGTAGACGATGTAGATGATGTAGACGATGTAGATCTGTAGATGATGTAGATCAGTAGATGATGTAGATCAGTAGATGATGTAGATCAGTAGATGATGTAGATTATGTAGATCAGTAGATCTGTAGATGATGTAGATCAGTAGATCTGTAGATGATGTAGATCAGTAGATGATGTAGATCTGTAGATGATGTAGATCAGTAGATGATGTAGATCTGTAGATGATGTAGATCAGTAGATGATGTAGATCAGTAGATGATGTAGATGATGTAGATCAGTAGATGATGTAGATCTGTAGATGATGTAGATCTGTAGATGATGTAGATCAGTAGATGATTTAGATCAGTAGATCAGTAGATGATGTAGATCAGTAGATGATGTAGATCAGTAGATGATGTAGATCTGTAGACGATGTAGATCATTAGACGATGTAGGTCAGTAGACGATGTAGATGATGTAGACGATGTAGATCTGTAGAAGATGTAGATCAATAGATGATCTAGATCAGTAGATGATGTGGATCTATAGATGATGTAGATGATGTAGATCAGTAGATGATGTAGATCAGTAGATGATGATGTAGATCTGTAGATGATGTAGATCAGTAGATGATGTAGATCTGTAGATGATGTAGATCAGTAGATGATGTAGATCTGTAGATCAGTAGATGATGTGGATCAGTAGATGATGTAGATGATGTAGATCAGTAGATGATGCAGATCAGTAGATGATGTAGATCAGTAGATGATGTAGATCTGTAGATCAGTAGATGATGTAGATCAGTAGATGATGTGGATCTGTAGATGATGTAGACGATGTAGATCAGTAGATGATGTAGATCAGTAGATGATTTAGATAAGTAGATGATGTAGATCAGTAGATGATGTAGACGATGTAGATCTGTAGATGATGTAGATCTGTAGATGATGTAGATCAGTAGATGATGATCAGTAGATGATGTAGATGATGTAGATCAGTAGATGGTGTAGATGATGTAGATCAGTATATGATGTAGATCAGTATATGATGTAGATCAGTATATGATGTAGATCTGTAGATGATGTAGATCAGTAGATGATGTAGATCTGTAGACGATGTAGATCTGTAGATGGTGTAGATCAGTAGATGATGTAGATCAGTAGATGATGTAGATCTGTAGATGATGTAGATGATGTAGATCTGTAGATGATGTAGATCTGTAGATGATGTAGATCAGTAGATGATGTAGATCTGTAGATGATGTAGATGATGTAGATCAGTAGATGATGTAGATCAGTAGATGATGTAGATGATGTAGATCAGTAGATGATGTGGATCTGTAGATGATGTAGATCAGTAGATGATTTAGATCAGTAGATGATGTAGCTCTGTAGATGGTGTAGATGATGTAGTACAGTAGATGATGTAGATGATGTAGATGTTGTAGATCTGTAGATGATGTAGATCAGTAGATGATTTAGATCTGTAGATCAGTAGATGATGTAGATCAGTAGATGATGTAGATCTGTAGATGATGTAGATGATGTAGATCAGTAGATGATGTAGATGATGTAGATCTGTAGATGATGTAGATCAGTAGATGATGTAGATGATGTAGATCAGTAGATGATGTAGATCAGAAGATGATGTAGATCAGTAGATGATGTAGATCTGTAGATGATGTAGATCAGTAGATGATGTAGATCTGTAGATGATGTAGATCAGTAGATGATGTAGATCTGTAGATGATGTAGATGATGTAGATCAGTAGATGATGTAGATCAGTAGATGATGTAGATGATGTAGATCAGTAGATGATGTGGATCTGTAGATGATGTAGATCAGTAGATGATTTAGATCAGTAGATGATGTAGCTCTGTAGATGGTGTAGATGATGTAGTACAGTAGATGATGTAGATGATGTAGATGATGTAGATGTTGTAGATCTGTAGATGATGTAGATCAGTAGATGATTTAGATCTGTAGATCAGTAGATGATGTAGATCAGTAGATGATGTAGATCAGTAGATGATGTAGATGATGTAGATCAGTAGATGATGTGGATCTGTAGATGATGTAGATCAGTAGATGATTTAGATCAGTAGATGATGTAGCTCTGTAGATGGTGTAGATGATGTAGTACAGTAGATGATGTAGATGATGTAGATGTTGTAGATCTGTAGATGATGTAGATCAGTAGATGATTTAGATCTGTAGATCAGTAGATGATGTAGATCAGTAGATGATGTAGATCAGTAGATGATGTAGATGATGTAGATCAGTAGATGATGTAGATGATGTAGATCAGTAGATGATGTAGATCAGAAGATGATGTAGATCAGTAGATGATGTAGATCAGTAGATGATGTAGATCAGTAGATGATGTAGATGATGTAGATCCGTAGATGATGTAGATCAGTAGATGATGTAGATGATGTAGATCTGTAGACAATGTAGATCTGTAAACGATGTAGATCATTAGACGATGTAGGTCAGTAGACGATGTAGATGATGTAGACGATGTAGATCTGTAGATGATGTAGATCAGTAGATGATGTAGATGATGTAGATCAGTAGATCTTTAGATGATGTAGATCAGTAGATCTGTAGATGATGTAGATCAGTAGATCTGTAGATGATGTAGATCAGTAGATGATGTAGATCTGTAGATGATGTAGATGATGTAGATCAGTAGATGATGTAGATCTGTAGATGATGTAGATCAGTAGATGATGTAGATCTGTAGATGATGTAGATCAGTAGATGATGTAGCTCAGTAGATCTATAGATGATGTAGATGATGTAGATCAGTAGATGATGTAGATCTGTAGATGATGTAGATCTGTAGATGATGTAGATCATTAGACGATGTAGGTCAGTAGACGATGTAGATGATGTAGATGATGTAGATCAGTAGATGATGTAGATCAGTAGATGATGTAGATCTGTAGACGATGTAGATCATTAGACGATGTAGGTCAGTAGACGATGTAGATGATGTAGATGATGTAGATCTGTAGAAGATGTAGATCAATAGATGATGTAGATCAGTAGATGATGTGGATCTATAGATGATGTAGATGATGTAGATCAGTAGATGATGTAGATCAGTAGATCAGTAGATGATGTAGATCAGTAGATGATGTAGATGATGTAGATCAGTAGATGATGATCAGTAGATGATGTAGACGATGTAGATCTGTAGATGATGTAGATCAGTAGATGATGATCAGTAGATGATGTAGATGATGTAGATCAGTAGATGATGTAGATGATGTAGATCAGTATATGATGTAGATCAGTATATGATGTAGATCTGTAGATGATGTAGATCAGTAGATGATGTAGATCTGTAGACGATGTAGATTTGTAGATGGTGTAGATCAGTAGATGATGTAGATCTGTAGATGATGTAGATGATGTAGATCTGTAGATGATGTAGATCAGTAGATGATGTAGATCTGTAGATGATGTAGATCAGTAGATGATGTAGATGATGTAGATCAGTAGATGATGTAGATCAGTAGATGATGTAGATCTGTAGATGATGTAGATCAGTAGATGATGTAGATGATGTAGATCAGTAGATGATGTAGATCAGTAGATGATGTAGATGATGTAGATCAGTAGATGATGTAGATCAGTAGATGATGTAGATCTGTAGATGTAGATCAGTAGATGATGTAGATGATGTAGATCTGTAGATGTAGATCAGTAGATGATGTAGATCAGTAGATGATGTAGATGATGTAGATCAGAAGATGATGTAGATCAGTAGATGATGTAGATCAGTAGATGATGTAGATCAGTAGATGATTTAGATCTGTAGATGATGTAGATCTGTAGATGATGTAGATGATGTAGATCAGTAGATGATGTAGATCTGTAGATGATGTAGATCAGTAGATGATGTAGATCTGTAGATGATGTAGATCAGTAGATGATGTAGATCAGTAGATGATGTAGATCAGTAGATGATATAGATCAATAGAGTGCAGCACAGTGTTCAGTCAGTAAATGCGAGGCTAAATTGATGTGTTTTCAGTCTGGTTTTAAGTGTGCAGGTCATCCAAGGCTTGTCATTATTAGAAACAGAAACTTTCTTTAAGGTCAGGACCTGCAGCCTTCGCTGCATTCATTTTGCAGAGTCTCGCCTTAACTTGCCCAATACTCAGGGGAGGTATTCTTCCATTTGACAGCTTATGTATAACATCTTCCTCAGAGGGAGAAGTGTGGATCACTTGATCCCACACGGAAGCAAAATGTTTAGACAAGGTGTCACACTCGTCTTGCAAAATGTTATAATCCCGAGACACCACATCTCTCCTGTCTCCTTCCGTCCCCGTTAATGCCTCACAGATTGAAGCCACTGTTTTGGCTTAGTGCAGCGCAGTTCTTCCACCTCGCTGTTCTAGTATTGATTTTAGATTCCTTTAACAGGTTTTATTGCAACATGCATGCTGTCTTTCTTTTCACTATATGTACACTATACCATATGCGACGGCATTTCAGTCATAAACATCACCAGTTACAAGCAGTATCTTGAAACCACAACGGCATTGCTGCACCATTCGTTGTTTATGTAAACACACAGACCACCGCCCGAGTTTTACTGGACAGTCCTGCTATCGTGATGTGCGGTTAACCCGGCTAGCTGAATGGCTGCGTCCGGAATTCTGACGTTGAACCATGTTTCCATAAAAATGAAAACACAGCAGTCCCTGATTTCACGCTGGGTAGTTAGCTGTAGTCTGAGTAAATCCAGTTCATTGTCTGGAGAGGGAACATTGGAGAGGAGAATGGATGGTCGAGCCAGATGGCTAGGGTTAGCCTTTAGCCTAGCACGGATGCCGTCTCGCTTTCCATGCTTTTGCTGTCTTGCAAACCGTTTCCGGCTCCCTCTCTTCCAGCCAACGACATCAGGCGATACCACAGTCCCAGGGCCTGGTTCGCATAGCAGCCCGAGTTTGCGTAGCTCTTCCTGCAGTCCATCAATCATTAATCCTGAACTTTGTTCTCCAGTGTTCTGCAGAATTTGGCGATGGTAGACATGTACACTAGTGCTTTTGATGTACATCTGTTTAAAATTTATCCAAATTGGTGCAGGCTACATGTAACATGCACCATATTAGTGGACCCGAAGTGACCGCTGCGTGCCTCCGCGCCACTATCTCAACACTCTCAACAGTAATTCTGAGGGTTCTCCTCACTGCTGTGTTCATGTGTGTCATTACTCGGTATAGACTGCGTTTGTGTTTAAATATGTTTAATATAAAATGACCTTGACTGTCTGATGACACTATAGTTTTATTTGAACACAGTATCCTGAGAATACTGAGTAGTACACTTCTTGCTCCAAATCAATGGTTTTAAAATTATCTGCACTAAGAAGTTAATATTTTAATCCTCTCCTGGAGAGAGTAACAGGATCATGCAATGTTTAACCGGGTTCTGGACAGGTGTCAAGGATTTTCAACACTCCTCCATGCACAACAATTTATCTATTGTAACCTCCTGGATGTATAGATCATTAGAAAACTTTAAATATTCACTTAAAACGAATAAAACTCACTTTGATACATTTGATGTTATTGTAACCACTGCCAATCGTAGGTCTGTACTGCTCCTCGTCGTACGGTCTCTACTGCTCCTCGTCGTACGGTCTGTACTGCTCCTCGTCGTACGGTCTCTACTGCTCCGGATCGTATTGTCTTTACTGCTCCAGATTGTACGGTCTGTACTGCTGCAGTAGTTTCTAGTTCTTTCTTGGTGTGCTATTTGTTTGGTGAACTCTTTAGGAACACGTTAACTTGGCAGTGATAAAGGTAACTTGTTCTGACAGTGAATGTACTCGTGTATGGAGTTTGTGTCAGTAACATCATTCGACTGCACCCAAGAGGTGAATAATAAGTGATCTGACCTAAAGAGTGTCCTCAGATGCTACTATTAAGCATGTGCAGGCCTAGACCTCGACAGAACTCCTCACGATTCCTAGTTACAATAGCCTCTTTGTTGACTCTTGGTTTTGTTGTAGGAGCCAGTAGCGTGTGTTAAATGTCCTTTTTCTCTCTCTGTGTACATCAAATAACCGCTCCACAGATGATGCAGTCACAGTTCATCTGGCCCTCTCACAGTTAGAAAACAAAGATTCATATGTTAGAATACGTTCACTGACTTCAGCTCAGCATTCAATACACTCATCCCACAGACTCTAATTGCAAAACTGTCTGCACTTGCACTGAGCACACCAATGTGCAGTCGGATACTTGACTTCCTGAGTAACACACCACAGGTTGTGAAAATCAACACGCAGACCTCCGAACCAATCACTCTGAGCACCGGTGCACCACAGGTTTGTGTTCTGAGTCCACTATTATACACCCTGCTGACTCATAACTGCATTGCAAAACACCAAAGCATAGCATCAGGAAGTTTGCAGATGATACCACAGTTGTGAGGTTCGTCAGCAACAATGACGCTAAGAAGTATTCAGGCCAGAACCTCCAGGCTCAGGAGCAGTTTCTTCCCGAAGGACATGAGAACAGCCACGTCTAACTGTGAACACACAGCTCATATGTTCTCTGTTCATGTGACTTGTTCAATTTATCTGATTCTGTTTACCTTATTGTATTATTGTCCATATTCACTGTTGTCTTTTAGTCCTCGTCAGTGTCCATGCACTGCATGTTGCAGGGTAATCTCCTGAAGGAACTGTGTTCATGCCGTGTGCTAAAAATGACGATAAAGCTGGCTTTGATCAGTTTGTCACTCACACTCTAAAGTTTCCTGTGTATTATTATTTTTGTTTATTTTCTAATAGATTTAATAATCCTTTATGATGGACCTTTTGCCCAGATTATCGAAAATAGTAACTAAGTTTGTCCAGAATTTTCATGTTTCTTTCTCCCATACTGATTGTGTAAAAGAAAGTCTGATGTTTATCTCGTCTGACCACAAAAACTTGACATTGACTGTAGCTGCAGTGAAGTTCAGGAGCTGTGTCATGGGCTGCGACGCTGTCTGTGCTGTGTGTGTGTGTAGTGTGTGTGTGTGAGTGTGTGTGTGTAGTGTGTGTGTGTGTGTCGTGGGCTGCGTTGCTGCAATGTTTTTTACATGATTTTTAATTTAAATGTTCTTCAGGGATTATTTTTAATTTATCTCTCAGAATCTGTGACTGAATCTCATATCAAACACTTACTACACACTTTTCATCCAGCATGTGTGTGTGTGTGTGTGTGTGTGTGTGTGTGTGTGTGTGTGTAGTTGCAGGAGCAGATGAACGTGTCTCTGGATGTGGCTCGAGCTTTGGCTGATGATGTCGACTGTCACGTGTTTCCCTTCAGAGAGTTTGGAAAAGGCAGAATTAAAAAGCTGAAAATCAGCCCAGATGCTTTTATACAGATATCATTGCAGCTGGCATATTATAGGGTAATAAAACACACACACACACACACACACACACACACACACACACACACACACACACACAGGCCATCTTTCTCCACCTTATTTTTTAAATGTGGAAGTAAGTAATAGCTCATATTTGCAATTTCACACTTGCTTATGAATGAACTAAAGCAATAAAAGTGAATTATTGCTGTTGTTGTTATTATTATTATTATTATTATTATTATAAATGATGAATATTTTTATTTTAAGGAGATGCGTGTGAGGGAGGACATGAACACTGACTCAGGTTTCTTTATTAACTGCAGTAACTCTTTCCTGTGTGCATTTCTAAGTATTTTTGCACTTTAACTCCAGTAGAAAACCTCAGCAGTTTGATGTTTATCTCGTCTGACCACAAACACACAGTGCTGACTGTAGCTTCAGTGAGGTTCAGGAGCTGTGTGTTGTGGGCTGCGTCTCAGGAAACCTTTCTGAAACTCAGATCTTTGGGGTCTTTCCCATGATCTTGATTTGAAATGTTCTTCAGGGACATCATTCACTTTTATTTTATTTTCTCTCAGAATCTGTGACTGAATCTCAGATCTTGACACTTTCTACACAAATACTATACACACAACTGTGTGTGTGTGCACGCGCGCGTGTGTGTGTGTGTGTGTGCGTGCGTGCGTGCGTGTGTGTGCATGCGTGCATGTGTGTGTGCGTGCGTGCGCGCAGGAAACTCTATTCTCACACACACCTACACACATATTGCTTTTGTGGGTAGCTGACATTTTCTAAATGCGTAAGGATTTAGTTTAAGGTTTATTTATATAATGGAAAGTAAGCGCGCACACACACACACACACACACACACACACACACAAACACACACACACACATCTGCCTGTCTCTGCTGAATGTAGTACACACGGGAAGAATAAACACTCACACTGTTCCTCACACTCTCTGTTAAACAATTCTACTGACTAATATTGTTCCTCGCTGATTAATTTTATTCATCTTAATTTAAGGCTGTGTGTCGACTCACTTTCTTTATTTTTTTACGTTCTTTAATTAAAGCCAATAAAATAAAGTGACTGGTTTTCACTGAGTGTTCTGGATGGAGCTTCGAGTCTCTGAGCGAGTGAACCAGCACGAGGACGAGTTTCTGATTGAGACTCGAGATGAAGCTCTTGTAGAAGTGGCGCTGGATAAAGGCTAAACTCTGTAAACATGTAATAAACACAAACAGTTTAAACTCTTTAATCTCTAAGCAGTTTAAAGTGGCGGCTGTGGATCAGGTGGTAGAGCGGATTGTCCACTAATCGTAGGGTCAGTGGTTTAATTCCCGGCCCACATGACTCCACATGCCGAAGTGATTAAATGAAATTGATCATGTCGAGGTTTACATGAGTTACTCTTCTTATGTGTAAACGTAAACACACTCAGGAGCACGAGCAGGACATCAACGTTTGTTGTTTTCCAAGTTTACAGGATTTTCAGGAAAGCCACATTTCTCTTGTGTAAACACTCGTACAAACGATTCAGCCAGAAATGTGCTCGTGTCCAGTTTAATTAATGAGGCCCAGAGGTAGTGTGTGCGTTCGAGAGCATGAGGACTGCCAGCTGATCTCACACTCTATTAATCATGCTGTTTCAACCCCTTTATCATTGCTCAAATGTGTGTGTGTGTGTGTGTGTGCGCACAGGACCAAGGAGGTTTCTGCCTGACGTATGAGGCTTCAATGACACGTTTATTCAGAGAAGGCCGCACTGAGACCGTTCGCTCCTGTTCCAATGAGAGCTGTGCATTTGTTCTGGCTCTGGAGGCCGGAGAGGTAACACACGCCACGCGAACACACGCCACGCGAACACACGCCACGCGAACACACGCCACGCGAACACACTCCACCAGTAGCTGTTAATATTCAGTAGGTTTACATCCTCCTGTTACTGAACTGTTTATTTCCATGCTATTGATCTGACATTTAATAAACACATTCTCATTTAGACTTATTACCTCCATAGATTCTGTATGATTCAGTGATAGTGAGTTATTTTCAGTGATGGTGAGTTATTTTCAGTGATGGTGAGTTATTTTCAGTGATGGTGAGTTATTTTGAGGTTAAATGATGAATAATTTCTCGCTGGTGATGCGCTTGTGTTCGTTAGAGGCGGGAACAGTGCGTCTCTCTGCTGCGTAAAGCTGCTGAAAATCATCAGAATCTCTACAAATTGGCCATGACGGGTTCCGGCATTGACAGACATCTCTTCTGCCTCTATGTGGTCTCCAAATACCTCGGGGTCGAGTCTCCGTTTCTCAATAAGGTGAATGTTTGCCTTTAAATCTGGCATTGTTCACTCTGAAATCCTGCCTTATCTCTTTCCTGCTTTATTTCCTTCCTGCAGTTCCACAGCTTCCTTTTCCTTCATCTTTAACTTTAAATGAATAATGTGGCATTCATTTTGGTGTGTGTGTTTGTGTGTGTGTGTGTGTGTGTTGTATTTCCTAGTTCACTTCTCAGTATAAGTGTATAAGTCACATAAAAGCAGGGGTGGTTTAGCGGTTAAGACTCTAGGTTACTGATCGGAAGGTCAGGGTTCAAGCCCCGGTGCTGCCAACCTGGCGCTGTTGGGCCCCTGAGCGAGGCCTTTAACCCTCTCTGCTGTTTCATGTCCGACCCGCCGCTTTGAGCCTAACTTCCTAACATGCTGGAGTATGCGAAGAGAAGAATTTCACTGTGCTGTGACCAATAAAGACTCATTATATAATGTATGTAATTCCTCTTGAATTTTTTTACTGAATAATGAAATTCTACATTCATGAATGTTCTGGATGTTAAAGAACAACTGAAGTGGTTTTATTCAACACCATATAAACCTCAGTGGAAAAATGGTTGAGAAACTGAAGGAGGAACTGCAGTTCTGACCTCAACATCCTCCGATGCTCGGAGCACGTAAACACACACGGAGTTATAGGTCTGTCACACGAAAACACAGGCATTCCGTAATAACACTCTCTCTTCATATCAGTGTAGAGGAGAGTCACAGAAACGTTCCCATAGTAAACGCCTTCACTGGCAGTCAGACGTTTCTGAACCCCATGTAATGGGTTTAGTTCAGCTTCAAGAAAAATGTTTACGCTAAATACTCTATAAATATACTGGTCTGAGTAAACTGGCTTTTTGTTTTAGAGGAAAATAAATCTGTGTGTGATCGTAAAAGGTTGTTGTGAATCTCTAATTAAACATCAAAAACTGCACATCTTTAATAAAGCATTTATTAAGTCAATTAAATTATATTTTATTTATATAAAATAATCATCTTTACAAAAAGCCAGATGTCATTTTTTTATTTAAATTTATCCCTAATGAAATTAATATGTGAATAACAGTGGTGAGGAAAAAGTCCCTGATGTGATATGAGGAAGAAACCTCGAGAGGAACCACAGTCAGAATGGAACCTAAGGTCAAACCGCACAAGCGAGGAGACACAAACCCTGATCAGAGACCAGTAGAAGGTCATTTACCACTTTAACCAGCGCTGTCTCTGTGATTGATCAAATCACATTATTTATAATCGCACTATCCAATGTGACCCAGATGAAGATGTAGTATTAGCACATTTATAGAAGGGAGTATTTATTTATAATCGCACTATCCGGTGTCCCCCAGATGAGGACGGGTTCCCTTCTGAGTCCGGTTCCTCTCGAGGTTTCTTCCTCATATCGTCTCAGGGAGTTTTTCCTCACCACCGTCATCTCCAGCTGCTCATTAGAGATAAATTTAGATTTCACATCCAGATTTCTGTAAAGCTTCTTTGGGACAATGTCCACTGTTAAAAGCTCTGTATAAATAAAGCGTAATTGTATTAGCTGCTATGTCCTGCACGCTGGCTCCCAGTACACACCTGCTGGAGCTCCTAAAGGTGTAGATCATTTCTCGTGCTGTAAGATGGAGTCTCCTATAACCAGAGCTCTTTCAGGTTTCTTAGCGGGTTCCTCCTTCAGAGCAACTGACCAATAAGAAGCGGCGCATCTCATCCAACCTGACCACACGCTGTGTTATCCAATCAGGAGAGAGGTGACATGGTGTGTGTGTGTGTGTGTGTGTGTTACAGGTGTTGTCTGAACCCTGGCGTCTCTCCACGTCTCAGACCCCGGTGCAGCAGCTGGAGCTTTTTGACCTGATTAATCATCCTGAATTCGTCTCACTGGGTGGAGGCTTCGGCCCGGTAAGTAACGCAAGCACACGCGCACACACACACACACACACACACACACACACACACACAAACACACACATGCATTGAAATTAAGTTGTGTGTGTGTGTGTGTTACTCTGGTAGGTGGCTGATGATGGTTACGGCGTGTCCTACATCATTGTTGGTGAGAACATGATCAACTTCCACGTGTCGTGTAAAAACTCCTGCGCGCACACAGTGAGTTTAACTGTTAAATCTCACCAACACTCACACAGTCTCTTAACTACCCCTGTCTGTCCCTCATCTGCCCCTGTCTGGCTCTTAACTACCTCTGTCTGTCCCTCATCTGCCCCTGTCTGTCCCTCATCTGCCCCTGTCTGGCTCTTAACTACCCCTGTCTGTGTCTCATTTACCCCTGTCTGTCTCCTCATGTGTCCCCGCTGTTGGTGAAGGGGAACCACCGCTTACCAGATGTTGTTTGTGTGGTGGATTGTTCTAATGGTATGTGTGTATGTGTGTGTGTGTTTCAGAACTCGCGCAGGTTTGGCTCTCAGATCAGTCGAGCTTTAAAGGACCTGATGTCTCTGTTCAGCTCAGACTCTGAGAAACCAGTGGAGAAACAACAGCCATAAACTGTGTGTGTGTCTGTCTATGTGTGTCTGTGTGTGTCTGTGCGTGTCTGTGCGTGTCTGTGCGTGTGTGCGTGTGTGTGTGCCTGTCTGTGTGTGTGTGTGTGTGTGTGTGTGTGTGTGTGAGAGAGAGAGAGAAAGTCTCGTCTCAGGCTTGCAGTGAATCAGTCACAGAGAAAACGATCATATATATATTTATATATCCAGAGGAGGCTAGTGTACACATGCTAGCAGCTCTAAGCTCCGCCCCCTGGACTTCAGTGATTAAAAACACATCTGTATAAAGTTTCATTTCGGCTCCACATCACATTCCTCATTTTAATGTTTTAAAGTGGATTATTTTGGATTTTTGTGCAAGCGAGCACAACAGCTCCATCAGCAGGTCATAAAAACACGCACACATACACACACACACACACACACACACACACACACACACAGAAAGGTATGAAGTGAGGAGCAAGGCTGGGGTTGATTTCTTTCTCACACAGGGTAGTCAGGTGATCACTCAATGACAGGCCCCCTTAGATCTGATCTGATCTGATCTGATCTGTTTGTACTGATATTAACCACACACAGGCAGGTGAGATACCGAGCGTGAACCAGGAGCGTTCTTCACTTGGGTTCAAGTTCAACTGTAATATTTTGCGATTTTCTACGCAGTCACGCTAAACACACTGAGCTCTGTCCTTTAGAACCTCTCACCATCATCCTGTCTGTCGACATCAGCTGCTTCTCAAATCCAGTGTAGAAGATCCAGAAGACTGGTACTGAAAAGCCTGCGTGAGAAGCTTCTACTCCTGACAGTAACAGGAACTCTGCTCAGTGCTCGTACTCAAACCGCCTGGGATGGTACACGTGTGATTACAGACACAGCGCCCCCACTGTTTACATTGGTATTGCACGTCACAGAAGTGTGGTGCTCAGTTCGTGTGTGTGTGTGTGTGTTTTCATCATTTATACTATATCACTTAAGGGTTTCACTGTAGAGATATTGAATTTGATTTGAGCTTCCTGTCTATCACAACCCACCATGACTATAAACACACACACACACACACACACACACACACACACACGTTAGAAGTGTTTAAGACTGGTGTTAGTATTGATGAATGACTTTTAAACCCTTTGCTCTAGACGTGGTTCTGTCCGTGTCTCCTCTGCTTTTGAATGTATGAAAGCTGCAGATTTCTCGGCTCGAGTCTGATCAGAAGAGTCGTTCTCTCTCTGTTTATCTAACTCTGTTCTGTTACACATCACCACACCTGATTAGAACTCTTTATATCTTGATATTTTACTGAAATGGGAATGTTCTGATTTTAAATCACTGAATTGAACTGAAGTTACTGATGAAGCTGCTGTTGGAAATGTTTTATTGTGCCAGTGTTGATGCAGCAGAAATGCAATTACGCGCTGAATAATGCAAAATACTTCATTCTGTAGTCACAGATTCTCTGAGTGCCAAAGCAATGCAATAGCTTCCTCCCGGGAACCGAGTCCTCCTCCTGGTGTTCATACTGTCTGTCTCTTATTTATATCATCTGTGTGTGTGTGTGTGTGTGTGTGTGTGTGTGTGTGTGTGTGTGTGTGTGTGTGTGTGGTGTAAATTTAATTCCCAGACTGTTTCAGCTTTATCCCAAATTCTAGAAATAAAACTGTTGAATATCTGAGAGGTGTGTTTATTATTAATTTATTTTTAAACATTTTTCCAAACAGGTTGAAGCGTTGAAGCTGTACACATGTTAGGTCTGGGCATGATCACGTGACATACAGATTAATTTTTAAAAACTTATTTTAATTAAATATTTGTGTCGACAAACTAAAGCTGTAAGGTGTGAGACAGGAGCTGTAGTGAGCAACTGATACTGACACGATAAACATGCTAATGTTCGGAATGCTGAAGGGTTTTTGTGTGTGTGTGTCGGGGTGTGTGTGTGTGTGTGATCATAATGATGAGCCTAGCAGAGTTTTTGGAGAATAAAAATCCCCCTTGGGTGCTGACATCATTTTTGGCGCCAATGCAGCAGAAACATTAGGTAATTTACCAGTGAGTCACCTCGTGAAGAGAGGGGATGTTGGAAGTGAAAATAAATAAGTGAAAAACTCACTCTCACTCTTTCTCTTTCTCTCTCTCTTTCTCTTTCTCTCCCTCCCTCTCCCTCCCTCTCTCTGATAATAGGGAACGAAAGTGAAAGTAAAATGTTCATGGAAATTTTCATTATTTCCATCGCAGAAAATCCAGATTTCATTGAAATGGGAGCAGTGCAGTGATCCCGTGTGATGTTCCTCCTGGTTTTACTTCTGTGTTCATGTCGTGTTTAAAATTCTGCAGATCTTCCTCTGAACGCGCTCACTGCAGCGCAGGTTGCCAGATTGGAGAAATTCATCTTATCTAATAATATATCTGTGTGTGTGGAGTCTACAGGAGTCTACAGGAGTCTACATACTTATGCTATGGTGTGTGTGTGTGTGTGTGTGTGTGTGTGTGTGTGTGTGTGTGTGTGTGTGTCCTGCCTTACCATTATGTGAGATTTTTAAAAATACAATATTTAGTTTGTTTCAGAATCAAGAAAGTTAAATGGATTTTTTTAAAATCTCAGTGAAACAGGCACAATGCAGTCCACAGTGGGCAGCACTCAGGGTAGATCAAAGTCTGAGGAATCCCCATGTTCCATCACAACCGGAAACCAGCAGACAAAGGGACAAATTCAGCAAAACCTTCAAATGCAGAAAGAAAAGAAAGAGCTCCAATGAGAACTGTCAATGGACATTACAGTGTTCCTGAGCAGCTGCTTCTGACTGGGAATTCCAACATTGCAGAGGCCATAGAGTGCAAAAGTAAAAGTATGTCTTTTGAAAGCTGCATTACGCACTAGTGCTGTTAATGGTGCCAGTTAATAATGTGTGTGTTGTTGTACCCACGCGTAACACTGATGACACAGAAATGTCTGATGAAGGCGTTAAGGCCTCGGTTCTCAGGGTTTGGTGTCAGTAACATATTTTCAAATATCTTCAGATACTTTTCTGGTAAAATAAAATAAAATAAAATAAAAATAAAATAAAAATAAAATAAGCGACCAAAGTGTTGTACAAAAGCTCAGATGAAATCACTGAAGCTAATAAGATAAATGAACTGATATTCTGCTGTATCCTGTGTCTTTACTTTTATATGTGCTATGACTAAATCCTTAAAACTAGCAACATCCATCCATCTTCTACACCGCTTATCCTTTCAGGGCCGCCGGGAACCTGGAGCCTATCCCAGGGAGCATGGGGCACAAGGCGGGGTACACCCTGGACAGGGTGATAATCCATCACAGGGCACAATCACACACACACTCCCATTCATACACTACGGACACTTTGGACATGCCAATCAGCCTACCATGCATGTCTTTAGGCTGGGGGAGGAAACCGGAGTACTAGCAACATTATTATATTACTATATTAGAGAGAGAGAGAGAGAGAGAGAGAGAGACTGTACATTTTCAATGCTTATCACTATTAAATGCGAATTTTGTCATTGTTTTGGAGCGCACGAGCTAATAGATGATCTTAAGGCAACAAAATCATATTTAAAGCCATAAAAACCTCCATTTTGATATCATGAGGACTTTAACTCCTGAATGTGGTGATATTTGGACACAAACCCGCACCCCCTTGCTTACAGTATTGAAGATTTAGAATATCTGGCAACCCATGTGTCTAAAAATGGCGCAGGAAAGTAGACACAGCGCAGATGGCACGTGGGTGAGTGAGTGACTGAGAGAGAGAGGGAGGGAGAGATTATAAATCCCCTCGCAAATTCAATAGTGAAACTAAACTGCACCTGGGGTGCGAGACACACCCGCTAACCGAACCTGCAGCAGAGAGACACACACACAACTGTCTCACACACCGGGGGTCTTCACAGAGCTGCGCGATCACCCTGACATCAAAGGTACTAATTCCTGCAAGACTCAACTGAGTCATTAATCTCTCTCTCTCTCTCTCTCTCTCTCTCTCTCTCTCTCTCTCTCTCTCTGTGTGTGTGTGTGTGTGTGTGTGTGTGTGTGTGCGCAAGCTCTCCACTTGCTGAACTGTCAATGGTTTTATTTGGCACTTTCACTAATGTGTGCATTTGTTCTGGGTTCTGAGTGGTTTCCTGTGTGTGTGTGGGTGAGAGAGAGAGAGAGAGAGAGAGAGAGAGATGTAGATCTTGCTGATGGATTTTGTTGTAAATCTGTTGGTTCTTTAGTCATCTCTCAGCAGAAAAGATTACATGTATTTGTTTATGCTCCAGCAGAATGTCTCAAAGCAAAAGGTTCTTCGGGGAATCAGAACGTGGCGTCGTTTATTTTTAAGAGATTTAATGTGATCAGTTAAGAGGTAGAAAATGAAAGTAATATAAGGTAGAAATGGTGTTATTAGACCAATGGAGCAGCGCTGGAGGATCGGAGGGAGTGTGGTAGGAGTGTGAGTCTAATCTCTAAATGACGGGAGACTGAAGCAGCACCTGAGTGGCCCGTGTGGACAGACATGGATGAGTTCTTCTGATGTGACAGATTAGCGTTGTGAGCGGACAGTTGATTGTCCACGGTTACCCCGAGGTTACCTGCAGAGACTGAGGATGAGATCAGAGAGTTGTCCAGGGAGATCGCTTGATCCTGACGTGGGGATGAATCACCTGGGATGGACACCAGTTCAGTTTTGCTGGGATTCAGTTTCAACTGCCGTCCATGATGAGCTGAGATCTGAGCAGAAACATGAGGGCTTGAGGGAGGGAAGGAGAGGATGAGTTGAGTGTCATTCACACAGCAGTGGTATGAAAACCCATATGAGGATATGCCCTCACCAAGAGATTGAGTATAGAGGGAGAACAGAAGAGGACTCAGTACTGAGCCTTGTGGGACAGCAGATGTGGATCCCTTCCATGTCACCTGATATGACCGAGTAGGAAGCAAACCGTTGATATGCTGTGCCACGAATTCCAAGATTCCTGAGGATGGACAAGAGATTCTTGTGGTTGTTTGATGGCTTTCTGTGAGATTATTATTATTTTTTTACTTTTCTTGCATTTTATTAAGTCCAGCGCCACCACCTGGCAGTTTGACGTTATTGATGACGTAGATGTTATTGAAAAACTTCCACTTGAGAAAAATCTGGTAATATCAGAGGTGTGAACTACAAAGGTGATGTTAATAATCTGAAAGTGAAGCTCAGAAAATCCACGGTGTAACCCGCCTCTGAATACTAGGAACGTTCCTCACGTACACACTGATGTTACTTCTCAATGTAACTCACTGACTCTGACTCTGAACGCAACTGTTGAACGCAAGAGTCCTAATAATGAGAGGCGTAGTCTTTCACGTTGAAGTGGTTTTTCAGCCTAATAATCAGACCCTAATTACTGTTTGAATTACAGTTAGATCAGATTAGAGCAGAGTGGAGGAGTCTGATTTTCTATCTCGATGTTTCAGACACACAGGACAATGAGGACATGAGCTCTGATGATCACCACGTCAGCGTAATGAAGGGAAAAAGTCGAGCCTTTTGGATTGTTCTGGCTGTGAGTTTGAAATATTTTTCTAATCTCCTTCTTACTCTGATAAACATCTGTAAGATCTGATGATATAACGATAAAATGAGGTTCAGAAACCCCATTAACATTTTTATGAGCGCTTTGATTTGATCATGATACGAGAATATCGCGCTAAATGAAATAAATATAAATGAATGTGTGTAGAATTTCAGCTCCATCGTGATTTTTATTACAGTTCTTCATTTTAATGTGCACAATTTTATTGTAATTATAATTCATGACAAAAATCCAAACAGTGTGTTAGTCTTAATTATAAATTAAAAACATGTTCAAGACACTTTATTTTTGTAGTTTGTGAACATGAATGAAAACGGATGACAGTAATGAGCAGGAGTGTAATTCATCATGACACGCTCTGCTCTTTAATGACCTCAGACATGTGTAAAAGTTTATATGAACTGATTTGTGTGTAATGAACTTGTTTTAATCTCTCGTGCCCTGTTGTTTCTCACAGGGAGTTTTCCTTACTGCGAGGGTGTGTGATGCTGCATGCATGAGGCGGAATTTTAAAGATTACATCGTAAGTTAATCATTTTTTACATTATTTTTATTATTATTATTACATTAATAATAATAATTTCTTAAAATACATTTTATTTAACGGTTTGAATCATCAATGCTCGAAGCGAGACTTGGCGATGTGGGTGTAAGAGTCCGGGCTGTTTAAAGCACGTGTGTGAGGTGTGTGTAGTAAGAAATACAGTGAATGACTGGGAGATGCGGTCTGTGGTCCGTGGTGCTTATGGGAAATGGAGCTGTATTCAGACATGTCGTGTTACAGCGGTGAATTCTGGCGTTCGTGGCCAAACGTGGCTGTAACGCGACACAGCTCTGATAGTGCAGCTGTCAATCACATTCATTCTAATACGTTATCGTTTCTATAGCAACAGCTCATTCACAGGGACAACACGCTGTACACGATTAAATTAAAGACCATGCGTAACTGTTGATATGGTGAAGTTTATTGTAAGGAGACGTGAATGGGAGTCTCCAGTGTCAGTGCTGTGTAACAGTCAGAGGTACAGCTGTGAGTTTAAGTTTTCTCACACCTTCAGGACAGAGGAGTTTACACTTCTTTACAATTTCTTGTCTTATTAAGAGGGATAGAACATTTGGGGATGTGCAATAATTGGAAAATAATCAACTTCATCATGGTAACAGTAACTGCACTTCATCACACCACTAACCCTAACACACCACTAACCCTAACCCACCACTAACCCTAACACACCACTAACCCTAACACACCACTAACCCTAACACACCACTAACCTTAACCCTAACACACCACTAACCCTAACACACCACTAACCCTAACCCTAACACACCACTAACCCTAACACACCACTAACCCTAACACACCACTAACCCTAACCCACCACTAACCCTAACACACCACTAACCCTAACACACCACTAACCCTAACCCTAACACACCACTAACCCTAACACACCACTAACCCTAACACACCACTAACCCTAACACACCACTAACCTTAACCCTAACACACCACTAACCCTAACCCTAACACACCACTAACCCTAACACACCACTAACCCTAACACACCACTAACCTTAACCCTAACACACCACTAACCCTAACACACCACTAACCCTAACCCACCACTAACCCTAACACACCACTAACCCTAACACACCACTAACCCTAACCCTAACACACCACTAACCCTAACCCACCACTAACCCTAACCCACCACTAACCCTAACCCTAACACACCACTAACCCTAACACACCACTAACCCTAACACACCACTAACCCTAACACACCACTAACCTTAACCCTAACACACCACTAACCCTAACACACCACTAACCCTAACACACCACTAACCCTAACCCTAACACACCACTAACCCTAACACACCACTAACCCTAACACACCACTAACCCTAACACACCACTAACCCTAACACACCACTAACCCTAACCCTAACACACCACTAACCCTAACACACCACTAACCCTAACACACCACTAACCTTAACCCTAACACACCACTAACCCTAACACACCACTAACCCTAACACACCACTAACCCTAACACACCACTAACCCTAACCCTAACACACCACTAACCCTAACACACCACTAACCCTAACCCTAACACACCACTAACCCTAACACACCACTAACCCTAACACACCACTAACCTTAACCCTAACACACCACTAACCCTAACACACCACTAACCCTAACACACCACTAACCTTAACCCTAACACACCACTAACCCTAACACACCACTAACCTTAACCCTAACACACCACTAACCCTAACACACCACTAACCCTAACACACCACTAACCTTAACCCTAACACACCACTAACCCTAACACACCACTAACCCTAACACACCACTAACCCTAACACACCACTAACCTTAACCCTAACACACCACTAACCCTAACACACCACTAACCCTAACCCACCACTAACCCTAACCCCATCACTCAGTGTTTTACTCTCACTGTGGTTATGTTAAAGGTTGTTATACAGGGTCGGACTGGCAAGCGGCTCCAAACGAATCTTTAATGTAAAAAAAAACAACACACACAATCTGTTGGTTTGTATTGTTTGTGCTAAGCTAATATGTAAAACGATCAAACGGTTCTCCTCTCCATGTTTGTGTTTACAGAAAACCAAAAAACAGCTTCCTCAAAACTTTCCCTGTCTGACTCAGTTTCACCCGTCTGTTAAAAACGCATCAATTAGACTGTCTGATATGAGCATCAGATATTGTTGTATTCATTAAATTCATGAAAAATCATCCAACCTTGTCGTAGGCGAATACATATGTGGTTTATTACACAACATTCCTGCCATTTATTCTGTTTCTTGTAATGCAACAATAAATAACTTGAATGAAGTCCAACCTGATTATAAGAATGATCACAATCACACAATTACATTCAGTACTGCGCTTCTAACTGAATCTGTGCTGGTTCCTCCTCCTCCTGCTTCTCCTCCTCCTCCTCCTCCTCCTCCTCTTCCCCTGCTCCCCCTCCCCCTCCTCCTCCCCGTGCTCCTCCTCCTCTTCCCCCTGCTCCCCCTCCCCCTCCTCCTCCCCGTGCTCCTCCTCCTCCTCTTCCTCCTCTTGCTCTTCCTCCACTTCTACCTGCTCCCCCTTCTCTTCCCCCTGCTCCTTCTGCTCCTGCTTCTCCTCCTCCTGCTCCTCCACTTCCTCCTCCTCTTCCTCCTCCACCTCTTCCCCCTGCTCCCCCTCCTCCTCCCCGTGCTCCTCCTCCTCCTCTTCCTCTTCTTGCTCTTCCTCCACTTCTACCTGCTCCTCCTTCTCTTCCCCCTGCTCCTTCTGCTCCTCCTTCTGCTCCTCCTGCTTCTCCTCCTCCTGCTCCTCCACTTCCTCCTCCTCTTCCTCCTCCTCCTCCACCTCTTCCCCCTGCTCCTCCTCTTCCTCCTGCTCCTCCTTCTCCTCCTCCTCCATCTCCTGCTCCTCCTCCTCTATCCTTCCCCTTTCTTGTTCAGAGCCATGTTCACCTGTTTGTTTAGATTGTAAAGTAAGTATTTAACAAGTCATTGTTAACAAAAACATGTTGGTCTTTAGTAAGTTCAGTTCACAGTAAATAGCATGTAAGCATGACAAAGCACCTGGGGCCGCTGGTTTTCTTTTTCTTCCCATGTTTCTGCAACGAGTGCTAGGTACTAACTGCCCGACTGCTATACTTTCAGTTATGATGGTAACTGTTACCTGTTATTTCGGATGGCACCAGCCCAGCCGTGTCGCTGCAGCTAATATGTCCTATTGAATATCTGAATTACCCATATATATGGGTAATATAATGCCGGAGTTGGGGAAGAAAAGATCGACCCACCGGGAAAATTCCAGAACTTCCCAATATATGCTTGAGCATATGTATATAGTGTCTCAAAACTGTGCATTTCATAGTACCTCCCCCATCCACCCCAATATCTATCTTGCATATCTTGTATATCTTGTTTATTTATTTTGTTTATTTATCTTGTTTATTTATCTGTGTATTATCTGTTTATTCTTCTTGTGTATTGAATGTACATGTTTGCACGGAGCAAAAAGGAGTGGCTCTTAATTTCATTGTACATATGTATAGTGACAATAAAAAGGCATTTCATTTCATTTCATGTTGTTATATGATAGTTATGGTTTGTGTGTTTATTTCTGACTTAAGCAATTCATTTGTGTTACTGTGTGTTTTATAGACAGATAATTTATTACTCGACCACTGGTTTCAGATGAAGAATTTCACCCCGACTGGTGAGGAGGTTAAGGTAAGACTAAAAAGGTATTCAGTTAATAACCGCAACCAGATTGTTTACACCTGTGTTTGTGTGTGTGTGTGTGTGTGTGTGTGTGTGAATATGACTGAAGTGTGTTTATATTGTGCTTCTGTTTCAGTGAGAGAGACAGACAAAGAGACATGGAGTGACAGCGAGAGACAGACAGAGAGACAGACAAAGAGACAGACAGAGAGACAGACAGTGAGACAGGTCAGTCCCTCTCACGTGGTCCAATAATTGTAAAGTGGGTTGCTTGACCGTTTTTAATTTTCCTCAGTTTTTTGAGCAATTACCTCGATCTATTGGCATTACAAAACCACCAGTTAAAATATTACTGTACTTGGTTTAACTACGACGGCCATCTTTGTGTCATGGCACACAACACATTTTGGTTATACAGCTGCTTACATAAACCTCAATATCTCGGATCAGGATGGTGCTAGCTCCTTGGAACAAGCCCTGGATAAGTATAGTGTGCAGGCAGAACACTTCAGGTTTTTTATGGGGGTGAAAATGAGCTTTTTTCTTTTTAAAATTCCCCTCACGTTTGAATTGAATATCTCTGATGGGAGACCAGATACGAGCCTGAAAGTCTCACAGAAACTACCAAACTCACCTGCCTGTCATTTTCTCCATCCATCTTCTCCTGTTGTTTTTCCTGTGATAAAAGCAGTAATTGGATGTTGAGCTGTAATCACTTACTGCTATTATCACAGGAGAAACAACACCACAGCTTGTGGACTTATACCTGTGTAAAAGTCAGGTTCATATCTGGTCTTCCACCAGAGATATTCAACACTGCACTTTCTAGCCCCCATAAAAAAATAAGAGAAGTCTCAAACCTGAAATGTTCTGCATGCACGCTTTACTTACCTAGGAACCCCTAAAAAATGAAGACTGAGACTCGAACCCTTCCCATTATACACTGACCCTAAAAGTGGTACTGTGAGCAATCTTGATCATTACATTTGGACTTGAGTTGTAAGTCTAAAGAACACACATGCAAAACCTTTAGATATGTATACACCATGTAATATGCGGTAGAGGTCAGTTTTTTTTTCCAAGGAGCTAGGACCATCCTGAGCCGAAATGCTGAGGTTTCCCTAAACAACTGTATAACCAAAATTTGTTGTGTTCCATGACACAAAGATTCAACCAAGTAAAATAATAATATAAAAACTGGTGGATTTGCAAAGTCAGTACATAGAGGTAATTCTCCAAAACAATTCAGAAATAAAGTAAAATTAAAAAACTGTCAAGCAACCTGTATTGGACCACTTGTGATGGAATGAACCAGACAGAGAGAGAAAGAGAGAGAAACAGGGATGGAAGGTGAAGACAGTGTGGCATGGGGAGGATTCTGAGTGTGTGGGACCAGTTTTTGGGAGAGATCTCTGGAAGGAGGAGAAGGAAGGTAGAGAGAGAAAGAGATGTCCATCTGCTAGGGCTGGGTATTATCCTGGTTGAAATTAACTGAAATTCAATTCACAATATATTTAGTCATCCAGGCTCTTGCTGTATTTTAATCTTGCTTGATTTAAGTGCAGCATTTGACACAGTAGATCATGATATTATTTTATAAAGACTCGGTCATGTATCTGGGTTTCAGGGGCCTATGCTAGAGTGGTTTGCCTCTTACCTCAAGGAGAGAACTTTTTCTGTTAATGTAGAGAAGTGTTTCTCATCCTGTGCTCAAATTTCCTATGGTGTTTCCCGGGGTTCCACTTTGGGTCCTCTTCTCTTTTCTCTATATATGCTTCCTCTTGGTCATATCATTGAGAGACTCCACTTATCATATCATTTCTATGCCAATGACACTCAGCTTTATCTTCCTGTGAAAAATAAGACCTGCTCTGTGTCTATCTGGGTTCGCCTAGAACATCTATTGATCGTTTGCAGTTGGTACAAAACGCAGTGGCCAGATTACTGACTTGCAGTAAAAAATGTGAGCTCGTTACCCCTCTGCTCGCTTCTCTTCACTGGTTACCGGTCACGTTCTGTGTTGATTTAAACATTTAGATTTTTGTTTTTAAAGCTTTGCATGGACTTGCTCCGCAGTATATTTGTGATCTTCTCAACCCGTACACTGCTTCAAGACCCCTTCCATCATCCAGTCGGTTCCTCACTTATGTGTTTAGGCTAAAGGTGACCGGGCTTCCTCCTAGGCTTTGGAATAGTCTTCCTCTCCACATTAGATCTTCCTCTTCCGTATCTGTGTTTAAATCCTCTTTGAAGACTTATTTGTGTTCTTTATGTTTTAATGGAGGGTGTACATTTTTCATTGGTCTTTTGTTTGGTTTTTGTTTACTCTTTTAATTTGTTTTAATTCTGTTTTATATTTCTTGTACAGCACTTTGTTTTCAACATATGTTGTTTTAAATATGCTTTATAAATCAAAAACTAAACTAAACTAAACATCCATTATCTGTAATAATACGGTCATCATATACCAAAAACATAATACAAACCTTGGACAAAGTCTGTAACGGGGGTCAAACTACAGGCAGGCAACAATAACAAGTATAATCCATCATCATGCACGAGAAAGAAGCTCAGCTCAAAACCAGGAAGTCAAACTGGATATACACGAACGCACAATAACATCAGGGAGTCTTTCGGATGAGATAAAGAGAAAGAACTAACCACTGACCTGAAAAAGATGAGAAAGATCAGGGAATACAATCACAAGACAGGGGTGGAGACAAGATACTATTCACAACAAACTGCACAGAACAATCTAAACAACGAAGCATAGAGAACGGAAACAGACCATGAACAGTGTTCAGAGTTCAGGACAGTGTTATGCAGAGGTGGAAGACACCAACAGTCATGATCTGTATCTTCATGTTATATAATGCCATATTGTATATAATAATAATAATAACAATAATAATAATAATAATAATAATAATAATAATAAACTTTATTTTGTAAAGCACCTTTAAAAGCAGCTTCTCAAAGCGCTGTACACAAAATAAGCAGTACACAGAAAAATAAAACATTATAAAAGTTAATAAAAACAAAAACGTTAATAATAATAATAATAATAATAATAATAATAAAAAAGTACACATCAGCAGTCAAATGCAAGTTTAAAAAAGTGTGTCTTAAGTTGAGCTTTAAAAATGCCAAAGGTCTGAGCTTCCCGGAGTTCAGGAGGAAGAGAGTTTCAAAGGGAAGAAGCAGAGACAGAAAAAGCCCCATCACCCGTAGATTTTAAGTGAGTCTGTGGAACAGTTAACAGATTACACTGTGAGGAGCGCAGTGTAGACTCCAGAACAAGAGTAATATGATCACATTTCCTGGTTCCCGTCAGGAACCAATTGACAACAAATGAGTTTATCAGCTTTTCAGCTACAGAGAAGTTTAGCATGGGGCGCAGTCTAGCTATATTTCTGAGGTGAAAAAAGGATGCTTTAACAGTGCTCTGTACAAAATAATCAAATGTGAGGCTGGTATAAAAAATTACTCCAAGGTTTCTCATCTTACTTTGGGTCTCTAGAACAGAGCCATCAACAAACAGAGACAGTGGAGCAGCTTTGAGAATTTGATGACGGTTTTCCCGCTGTTCAGACACAGAAAGTTATTGTTCATCCATGTTTTTATCTCAGAAATGCAATCAGAAAGAAAACAAACATCAAGGTTTTCAGCAGATTTAGAGTGAATGCAGATTTGGGTATCATCAGAATAAAAGTGATGATGGAAGCCGAGTGATCGCAGCAGATGCCCAAGTGGAGATAGATAGATATTGAAAAGTAAAGGGCCTAAAACTGAACCCTGAGGAACACCAGTGAGCACAGAGCTAGTGTCAGACCTGTAACCACCCAGAGAAATAAACTGGGAACGGTCAGTAAAATAGGATTTAAACCAGTTTAAAACTGTCCCGGACACACCAAAAACACTTTCAAGGCGGGTAAGTAAAAGGCCATGATCCACAGTATCGAACGCAGCTCTAAGATCAAGAAGAATAAGAATGGATGTAGCTCCAGAATCAGAGGCCATCGATAAGTCATTGGTACTTTGACCAGTGCAGTTTCAGTGCTGTGAAATTTACGAAAACCTGACTGAAGGGGTTCGAAGAGGCTATTAATTGTAAGATGATTACATAATTGAGAGGCAACAACACGCTCAAGTATTATTGCCAAAAACGGAAGATTTGAGATGGGACGAAAATTGTTAAAATCATCCACAGAAACATTTTCTGTCTTTGGTACAGGTGTAACAGCAGCAGTCTTTAGTACTGCTGGAACGACCCCAGTCTCCAGTGACTCATTTATAATGCTGAGGATAGCAGGGCACCAAACATCGAAGCACGATTTAAATAGGTTCGTGGGATTTGGATCCAGCAAGCAAGTGGTAGAGTTCATGCTGGATTCCTCCCTCGGAATCAAGCCTCGGAATCAAGCAGTTAGAAATGAGAGAAAGAAACACCAGTGAACCCAGATGGACGAAGGAGTGAAGAGGCAGTCAGGAGTGACAGGAATTTCTTTACGAACATTATCACTCTTAGAATTAAAAGACTGAAGAAAAGAATCACTCAGCTGCTGAGAAACAGGCAAGGTGGTAACAGCATTAACTTGAAGCAGTCGGTTTATGGTTTGTAACAAGTGTGTGGGATTAGTAAGAGGATCTTTCAGTCTCCATTAGTGCTCAGTAATCACCCAGAAGATCTTCCACGCTTGATAGTAGACATTCAGTCTGGTAAGGCGCCATTTACACTCCATTTTCCGACGAGCAGCCTTTCTAGAGCGCAGATTGTCATTATACCAGGGAGCAGAGTGGGCGAATGTGACCTTACATGACCTTAGGGGAACAAAAGAGTCAAAAGAGCAGAATTTAACTGCAGAACTTTCTCCTCCAGCGATGAGGGATGCAGATCGCTTAAGGTGGAAGCAACAGAATTGGAGAAAACTGTCTGATCTATAGACTTCCACTTCCGAAAGGTTACTGTTCGGATGGTCGGCTCACTTGGATGATACAGTTCCAGGTTAAAAAAGACAGCTGAATGATCAGACAGTTAAATGTCAACAGATGAAAACTGCGATACAAACGAGCCGTTAGCGATCACCAGATCCAGTGTATGGCCCTTGTTATTAGTCGGGTCAGTTACAAACTGCGTGAAGCTAAAACAATCAATTAGCGACAGAAATTCCTTAGCCGCCACAGAGTCACTTCGGTCCACATGAATGTTAAAATCTCCCACAATTACAATTCTGTCAAACTTCATACTCAACATCGACAGGAAGTCAGCAAACTCTAACATAAAAGCTGCATGTGTCTTAGCCTTAGGTGGTTTATAGACTGTAGCGATGATGGTAGATAGAGGAGCAGAAATACTCAAGAGCAGGCATTCAAATGATGGAAACTGGGGAACGGACACAGAGCTTATATTGAACTTCAGGTTATAAACCACAATAATGCCTCCGCCTCTGCCAGATAGCCTCTGAGATCTAATATTCCAAAGCCCACTGGAGGGATCTGGTTAAACATTAGCCCATCATTTTCTTTATGCCAGTTTTCGGTTAAAAACAACAAGTCCGGCTTTTTATCTGTAAGAAAATCTGATAAAAGTGGCGTCTTGTTATTCACGGACCGCGCATTGAATAATGCGGCGTAATCCAGGCTCTGAAGCGGAGATGACAGTGGTTTAATCTCCGCGCGGGGAACCGATATTAAATTACTGTGATCAACACCAGTATGGAGCAGTTTGTTGGTCTTACGTCGACAGGTAGGGACAAAGATGTCAGGAGAGGATGAGACAGCAAAACTGCACCTCACACCCTGATGGATATATGGACTTTAGGACTTAGCAATCCAGCGTCTCGACAGAGTTTGTAAGAGTCTTTGGCTAGGCAATAAGAGCTCTGTTTTAAATTCAGAAGCTGGTGTGTGGTGTACCTTAAGGCCATGGTCTTTGAGTGCACACTCACAAGGCCAAGGTGTTGATACTCCAAAGCGCACTGCGAGCACAAAGTCGTACAATCCTCAAAAGCAGCTGGACTGAGGCGTTGATTCCGCTTTGCACGCTGCAGGTTATTCCAGGTGGAGCACAGAAATAAAAACAACAGTCCCAAATATTTAAAATGGCACCACCACATCGCAATTGTAATGACGCTAAAAACAATATAACTTAAAAAACAAATGAAAACAAACAAAACAATACATACAGTCTACTCCGAAAGTATTGGAACAGTGAGGCCAATTCTATTGTTTTTGCTATACACTGAAGACATTTGGGTTTGAGACTGAAAGATGAATATCAGACGATAGATTCTATTTCCTGATATGTACATCTAGATGTGTTAAATAACTTAGAACACATTTCATTTCAACCCACCCATTTTTCAAGTGATCAAAAATAGTGGCAAAACGTTATGAAGCTGAGAAAATACGGAACATTTATCATAGCCATTGCACAAACAAGTGTTGGAAAGACCAAAGTGTGGAGGAAGAAAGGATCTTCTCATGATCCAGAACATACAAGCTCATCTGTGAAACATGGTGGAGGTAGTGTCATGGCTTGGGCTTGCATGGCTGCTTCTGGAACATTCTCACTGATCTTTATTGATGATGGAACTCATGATGGAGCAGCAGAATGAATTCAGAACTGTACAGGAACATCCTGTCTGATAATTTACAGAGAAATGAATCCAAATGAATCAGGAGGAACTTCATCATGCAGCAAGACAACGATCCAAAACACACTTCCACCTCAACACAGGACTTCATCAGGGGGAAAGTGGAAGGTTTTAGACTGGACACGTCCATCACCAGACCTTCACTCAACTGATCAGCACCTCACCTCCTGAAGAGGAGACTGAAGGGAGAAACCCCCCGAAACAAACAACTACTGAAAGAAGTTGCAGGAAAACCTGGAGAAGCTTCACAGCAGAAGAAACCAGCAGTTTGGTGTCAGTGAGTCGCAGGACTGATGCAGGTACTGCACGCAAGAGAAATGCAACCAAATATTAAGTGTTATTTACTTTCATTTACTTCAAGACTGATCTGTTCCAATACTTTTGATTACCTAAAAATTGGGTGGTCTGATACAAAAGGTTTTATGTTCTGTTTTAAGTTGTTTAACACGTCAAGATGTAAATATGAGGAAATGAAATTATAATCTGTCTCATCTCCATCTTTTAATCTCAAACCCAGATGTATTCAGTGTGTAGCAGAAACAACAAGCAGAAACTCGCTGTTCCGATACTTTTGGAGGGGACTGTATATGATTGTGTGTATGCTTAATGAATTAATAGTTATATTTACTAAACCAGTGCAGGAAAGGTGTTCTGGACTTTACACTCATCAAAATGTGAAATCAACAAAGAACAAACGCAATTAATCAAACAATAATTTTATACTTACCATTTACAATTTATTTACGATGATACTTACAAAAGGCCCGGCTTCTCATGCACATGCATGCATCGAGTCTGTGATGAACCCGACTGTTGGTTCAGTGTGTTTGTTAGGAAGTAAGGCTTATTTTACCACTCACATGGGGCCTGCATCATCACACAAACACTTTTTATTATTTTTAAACTGCATGCAAGTTTTTAAAAAAGATTCTACTAATTATATACGCTGTTAAATGTTACGTTGAGTTTGTCTTTCGTTTCTTGTTGTTTGGTTCTGATTTGTTGTTTTGGGGCTTATCACAATATCCACGATAAAATCCATAACGTGGCAGTGCGTCCTATCAGTAATGAGTTTAATACTGGTTTACCTCCCAACTCGTACACGCCGGTACTGCTGGTACTGAACCCACTCACCTGTCCCTACTGGCCGCCGGGTGACAAACTGCTCCGGCCAATCAGGTCCACAACCTCTCAGGCAGTGCAACCCTCAGCCAACAACCGCATCTGTCAGGTGTCTCAGGTGTCTCTCACAATGTCGTTCAGTGATCCCTGCATTCCAGCTGATTTAGGCCACAGCTGGATTTCTCCAACAATAGTGGAAGAAGACTGTGATCCGCTGCACAATCAGAGAGCTCATCAACTCAGAGAGTTCATCCCACGGTGCCATCTTCATTAGAGTGACATGCGTGGTAACAGGCAGAAACAGAAAGGCGAGATGTTATCACTGTGAGGCTGTTTAAAGCTCTATTGGAATCACAAATTAGACTTGAATATAAATTAGACATAATAAATGTCAGTGTATTAATCTTTGAAATGAAATGTTTTGCAAGTTTTGATTTTTCAATAATACATGATGGCAAAATACTTTTATACTGTGATGAAAAATCCAACTTAATTACCTTTTTTTAAATGTCTCCACCTCTATTATGTTTTTGAGTTGTTCGTAGATTCTCATTAGTGCAATATCTCAAGAACAAGTGGTTCAGTGTTTGTAGAATTTATATATAATTATCTTATTTCAATGGAATGTATATCGATTTTTAAAATGTATTTATTTATTTATTTATTTTACAATGTAAAGAATGCTTTACAGCAGCTTAACAGTAACCCTGTAGTGGTGATGAGAAGGGACTGCAACTGCACCATACACAGTGGGGGAAATAAGTATTGAACGCGTCAACATTTTTTTCAGTAAATATATTTCCAATGAGGTTATTCACGTGAAATTTTCACCAGACATCAGTATTAACTCAAGAAATCCAGAGATATAAAGAATTCACAACATTAAAGTCCATAAATAAAGTTGTGTAATAAAGTGGAATGACACGTATTGAAATGACACGTATTCGATACTGAAAAAGTATTGAACACGCTAAGAAAAAGCAGTTCTCCAAGGCAGGGTAAGGCAAGGAACCAGCTGAAATCCGTAAGTAATTATACCCATCATCTGTGCAAATTAATATCAGCTGGGTTAGTAAAGTGATGGTCTATAAAAAGGCTTTTTGTCACCAAGGTTTCACACAAGAAACATCTCATGATGGGTAAAAGCAAAGCGCTCTCCCAAGACCTTCACAACCTTATTGTGGTGAAACATATTGATGGAATCAGATACAGAAGTATTTCAAAACTTCTGAATCCTCCAGTAAGCACCATTGGGGCCGTTATCCACAAGTGGAAGCAACATCACTCCGTCATCAACCGGCCACGCACAGGAGCTCCTCACAAGATCCCTGACCAGGGAGTCAGAAGAATAGTCAGAAGAGTAGCCCAAGAGCCAAGGACCACTCGGAAAGAGCTCCAGAAACACTTGGAGGCAGCAGGTGCCATCGTCACAGAGAAAACAATAGGAAATGCACTCCACTGCTCACGCTCACACGCAAGACTCCATTACTAAAGAAAAGGCATGTCGAAGCTGGTTTAAAGTTTGCTACAACTCATCTGGACAAGCCTATGAAATACTGGGAGAGTGTAGTCTGGTCAGATGAGAGCAAAACTGAACTTTTTGGCTGTCAGACTACACACCATGTTTGGGGAAGAAATGGCACTGCACATCACCCTAAAAACACTACACCAACAGTGAGGTTTGGAGGTGACGCATCATGGTGTGGGGCTGTTTTTCATCACATGGTACTGGCAGACTTCATATAATTGAAGGAACGATGAATGGAGCCCTTTACCGGGAGATTCTTGAGAAGAATCTGCTGCCATCCACCAGGATGATGAAGATGAGATGTGGGTGGAGCTTCCAGCAGGACAACGATCCAAAACATACAGCAAAGGAAACTCTCAATTGGTTTCAGAGAAAAAAATCAAGGTGTTGGAATGGCCCCGTCAATCACCTGACTCAAATCCAACTGAACAAGATTTAAAGACAAAATGTTTAGAAAAACAGACCAAAATCACACCTGAGTTAATACTGATGTCTGGTGAAAATGTCATGTGAATAACCTCATTGGAAAAATATTTACTGAAAAAAAGGTTGATGCGTTGAATACTTACTTCCCCCACTGTATTTTACATTAGACAAGAACAGGAAGGGACCACACACTCAGTCTGCTAATGCGCTGGGCAGTTAATAAATTACATTAACCAATACACGTTGATGGATGTGTGGGGGAAGAAAAGACAGAGCTTTTGCTCATGAGCAAGCTAATGGAGCTTGAGATAAGATCTCACATCAACAGCATCAATGACATGGATAGGATCAAAACCAAATGCTGCAGCTTAGGTTTCCAGATGGAGCCACAATGCCAGAGCGGGATTTATGGAAAGTCTTACAGTGCTCCTGACTGTGAATCATCCTGCAGAGAGGAATTCCCCAAGAAACTTCCCCTGCTAACAGAACAGACCAACATACTGGATCCAAATCGGCAGCTGCAGGAAATGTTCTGGTGTTGATGGGTCTCCAGCCAAGTTTTATAAATATTTTATTGTGAACTTGCTTGAGATTTTTCTTTTACTGGAATGTGAGTGAGTGCTCGGAAACAGATTGAAACACTCAATGGACAATCTGTTTCGGGTTTGAGATATAGTCAACTTGTGTAAGTTGAACTCGTGTGAAATGAGTTCAATCACTTGATCACAAAAAAGCATTTGATAGAGTTGATCGTGTTTATGTATTTCTTTATTGTTCTGGTTATAGGTGTTCTATTCAGAAGCATTTTCATGCTTAAAGTTGGAGGTAGTCTTAAAACGAGCAGAGGATCAGCCAGAGGTGTCTGCTATCAGAAAACTGTTCTACTGAACCCGTATTGTCTAAAGTAAGATCTAAGAAGCAGCGATGTGTGAGAATGGTGTGCTGTATATACAGATGGCATAACAGTCTTTATGGGAAAATGTTCAGGTGCTACCCCACAGTCTAGCTGTTTATGCAAGAACTTCCTCAGCCCAGGTAAACTGGGGCAAGTGTGAAAATGTTTTAGTGGGGCAGAGGCAGGGGCAAGGTCCCCCGTTCTACCGGAAACTTTAAAGTGAGGAAGGGCAGGTCTGAAGTACCTGGGGTTTTCTTTTTCAGCAAGAACTGGGAAGAGGTAGCAGAAAATGTGTGTGTCGAGCCATCTCAGTGGACATGACTCCTGCCCCTTACATACATAACTTCTCCCGGCCGTTCTAATGGCCAACAATGTTAGTGCTCATCTCATGTCGTGGCACTGTCTAACCATCCATAAACCACCAGATCCACTTATCAGGGAAGTCTAGACGAAGATCATGACCTTCTTTTGGACAGGACAGTACTGTACTCGAGCAGCTGTGCTTCAACCTTCAGATCACACACCGATGCCCTGGTGCTTTTTACTCTCATTGTTTGGAGACGGCATTGTTCTTTCTTTTGGGATCATTTTGTTATGGGTTTGGGTTAGGGTTAGGTTTAGGGGGGTAGGATTGCCAGTTTGAGAGCAGAAGCAGCAGGTAGGGGCTCTGGGCTCTGAAGGGGAGGGGCTGTGGTCTCTGAGGGGGGCTAAGGGCACTTAGTGGGAGTATAATGTGTGTGTGTGTGTGGGGGGGGGGGGGGTCTTGGGGGGCTGTGGCCTGATGTAGTCAGTCTCTTCTGTCTTCAGATTATCTGTTTACTTGATTTGAGGACTTTTTCAGGTTTATTTTCAGATTTCAGAGGGGTTTTTTGCAGATTATTTCTGATTTGTTATCTTAAACCTGTTTTCTGACCTTTTCTAATCATGAAAGGTTTTTGAGAGTTCTTTTTTTGGGGAAAAAAAACATGTTCAGTGTGTTTAGGTCTAGACTGACATGTTTCTTAATCTTCTAACCAACAAAAATACACATTTT